>NC_088396.1:54953685-54996185 GCF_034236695.1 Oncorhynchus nerka
ATCCAACCAGAGACAACACACTGTTATCTAACCAGAGACAACACACTGTTATCCAACCAGAGACTGTTATCCAACCAGAGACAACACACTGTTATCCAACCAGAGACTGTTATCCAACCAGAGATAACACACTGTTATCCAACCAGAGACAACACACTGTTATCCAACCAGAGACTGTTATCCAACCAGAGACAACACACTGTTGTCCAACCAGAGACAACACACTATTATCCAACCAGAGACTGTTATCCAACCAGAGACTGTTATCCAACCAGAGACAACACACTGTTATCCAACCAGAGACAACACACTGTTATCCAACCAGAGACAACACACTGTTGTCCAACCAGAGACAACACACTATTATCCAACCAGAGACTGTTATCCAACCATAGACTGTTATCCAACCAGAGACAACACACTGTTATCCTACCAGAGACTGTTATCCAACCAGAGACAACACACTGTTATCCAACCAGAGACTGTTATCCAACCAGAGACAACACACTGTTGTCCAACCAGAGACAACACACTGTTGTCCAACCAGAGACTGTTATCCAACCAGAGACAACACACTGTTATCCAATTAGAGACAACACACTGTTATCCAACCAGAGACAACACACTGTTATCCAACCAGAGACAACACACTGTTATCCAACCAGAGACTGTTATCCAACCAGAGACAACACACTGTTGTCCAACCAGAGACAACACACTGTTGTCCAACCAGAGACAACACACTGTTATCCAATTAGAGACAACACACTGTTGTCCAACCAGAGACAACACACTGTTATCCAACCAGAGACTGTTATCCAACCAGAGACAACACACTGTTATCCAACCAGAGACAACACACTGTTGTCCAACCAGAGACAACACACTGTTATCCAACCAGAGACAACACACTGTTATCCAACCAGAGACAACACACTGTTATCCAACCAGAGACAACACACTGTTATCCAACCAGAGACAACACACTGTTATCCAACCAGAGACAACACACTGTTATCCAACCAGAGACAACACACTGTTATCCAACCAGAGACTGTTATCTAACCAGAGACAACACACTGTTATCCAACCAGAGACTGTTATCCAACCAGAGATAACACACTGTTATCCAACCAGAGACAACACACTGTTATCCAATCAGAGACTGTTATCCAACCAGAGACAACACACTGTTATCCAACCAGAGACTGTTATCCAACCAGAGACAACACACTGTTATCCAACCAGAGACAACACACTGTTATCCAATCAGAGACAACACACTGTTATCCAATTAGAGACAACACACTGTTATCCAACCAGAGACAACACACTGTTATCCAACCATAGACTGTTATCCAACCAGAGACAACACACTGTTATCCAACCAGAGACTGTTATCCAACCAGAGACAACACACTGTTATCCAACCAGAGACAACACACTGTTATCCAACCAGAGACAACACACTGTTATCCAACCAGAGACAACACACTGTTATCCAACCATAGACTGTTATCCAACCAGAGACAACACACTGTTATCCAACCAGAGACAACACACTGTTATCCAACCATAGACTGTTATCCAACCAGAGACAACACACTGTTATCCAACCAGAGACAACACACTGTTATCCAACCAGAGACAACACACTGTTATCCAACCAGAGACAACACACTGTTATCCAACCAGAGACTGTTATCCAACCAGAGACAACACACTGTTATCCAACCATAGCCAACACACTGTTATCCAACCAGAGACTGTTATCCAACCAGAGATAACACACTGTTATCCAACCAGAGACTGTTATCCAACCAGAGATAACACACTATTATCCAACCAGAGACTGTTATCCAATCAGAGACAACACACTGTTATCCAACCAGAGACAACACACTGTTATCCAATCAGAGACAACACACTGTTATCCAATCAGAGACTGTTATCCAACCAGAGACTGTTATCCAACCAGAGACAACACACTGTTATCCAACCAGAGACAACACACTGTTATCCAACCAGAGACTGCTATCCAACCAGAGACTGTTATCCAACCAGAGACTGTTATCAAACCAGAGACTGTTATCCAACCAGAGACAACACACTGTTATCCAACCAGAGACTGTTATCCAATCAGAGACAACACACTGTTATCCAATCAGAGACAACACACTGTTATCCAACCAGAGACAACACACTGTTATCCAACCAGAGACAACACACTGTTATCCAACCAGAGACAACACACTGTTATCCAATCAGAGACAACGCACTGTTATCCAATCAGAGACAACACACTGTTATCCAACCAGAGACTGTTATCCAACCAGAGACTGTTATCCAACCAGAGACAACACACTGTTATCCAACCATAGCAACACACTGTTATCCAACCAGAGACAACACGCTGTTATCCAACCAGAGACTGTTATCCAACCAGAGACAACACACTGTTATCTAACCAGAGACAACACACTGTTATCCAATCAGAGACTGTTATCCAACCAGAGACAACACACTGTTATCCAACCAGAGACAACACGCTGTTATCCAACCAGAGACAACACGCTGTTATCCAACCAGAGACTGTTATCCAACCAGAGACTTTATCCAACCAGAGACAACACACTGTTATCCATCCAGAGACTGTTATCCAATCAGAGACTGTTATCCAATCAGAGACAACGCACTGTTATCCAATCAGAGACGACACACTGTTATCCAATATATAGTATATAGGTAACTGACCTGTCCAGTATATAACTACATTATGCTGACCTGTCCTTTATATAGGTAACTGACCTGTCCAGTATATAGGTAACTGACATGTCCTTTATATAGGTAACTGACCTGTCCTTTATATAGGTAACTGACCTGTCCTTTATGTAGGTAACTGACCTTGTCCAGTATATAGGTAACTGACCTGTCCAGTATATAGGTAACTGACCTGTCCAGTATATAGGTAACTGACCTGTCCAGTATATAGGTAACTGACCTGTCCAGTATATAGGTAACTGACTTGTCCAGTATATAGGTAACTATATAAATGCAAATTAATTATTTAAAAATCATACAATGTCATTTTCTAGATTTTTGTTTTAGATTCCGTCTCTCACAGTTGAAGTGTACCTATAATAAAAATGACAGACCTCTACATGCTTTGTAAGTAGGAAAACCTGCAAAATCGGCAGTGAATCAAATACTTGTTGTCCCCACTGTAGGTAACTGACTTGTCCAGTATATAGGTATATATACATGTGACCTTTTCCATATATGAACTTACCTCATGTCAAAAAGGTTTCTGATTTGATCCTCTGTGTCTCCTCGTCAGGTTTCCCGTTCCCAGAGTGGAGTACCCCTGGCCCGTCCATGGACCCCCCTGTGACACATGTCTCTGAGAAGGACAACTCGTGGCTGTACACTCTGGATCCCATCCTGGTCACCATCATCGTCATGTCTTCCCTGGGCGTCCTGCTGGGGGCGGTGTGTGGCGGCCTGCTGCTCTACTGCACCTGCTTCTACAGCGGCCTGTCGTCACGGAGCTCCACCACCTTGGAGAACTACAACTTTGAGCTGTACGACGGGATCAAACACAAGGTGAAGATCAACCAGCAACGCTGTTGCTCTGAGGCCTAGGGCTGTTTAAGGCGCCGGGAGGTCTTGTGCTTCAAGCCCTAAGGCTTTCCCAACTCAAGGACCTTAACTTAAAGCGTGCCGAACAGAGAGACACACGCTAAACCCTTTTCCCCTCCTCTCGGGGGTCTCTTCTCTGCCTGCAGGAGAGACCCTGATCAATCAAAGCTCGTGAATGAACCACACTTACCTGCCATGATGCCACACGTACTGGCCACTGGATCACAGCAGTCTGGGCCTGGACCAGAACCCCTACTGTCAGTCTGGGGTTGCACCCTAAACCCCTACTGCAGCAGACTGGGACTGGACCCAAAAACCCGTCTAGGACCGAACCTCTCAGAGCTGTCATGTAGCCAGTGGACCATTCAGTGGGTGCTGAACAATATCAAAACATATCAATCTAATGCCTATCCCCAAAAAAAAGATGAAAAGAAGATGAATCTAGATTTGTAAAGAAGAAAAGAAGAAGCCATTTTGTTGTTTGTTTTTTTGGTTATGATGGACGTTAGAATATGAGTGGAATTATTGCCAGGAAGGTTTTTTAGAATGTGATTCTAGCTTGTAAGACAGCTTTCGGCTTGCTCTCGCCTGCCTGCATTATGTGAAAACAGTGGCATAGTATCGTGGACAGTTTTTTAAGTTCAGTTGAAGAACATGTGTCTTTATTATGATCAGCGTCAGTTGTATCGCTCTGTAGACCAATCCCTCGTTCTCATTTTTAGACTTCAGTGTGTCAATATTTGTTTTGCCTTTCGCCTCAGTTCAGTTGAGTTCAGTTCATCTGTTATGGCGTGTGATGTTTCTGTTTTTCCAGACTGTTACCAGCCTTTTAAAAGGAAGATGAAGAGAAAGAATGAAAAGAAAACTTTATCTAACATGACATGAGACGTATTGTTCATTAAGTTACTTAAAGTTGGAAGGAGTATTATGATTGTCTCTTGCTTTTTTTGCCTGTGTGATGATCTATAACACATGGTGTGATGCGCTGTGTGAAACATTATGATTGTTTTATTGCACCCTATGGATTGCTGAGAGAGAGAGAGACAGCTACAGTTCACAGAGATCAGGAGTGTGAGAAGAGAAATAACTCTCACCAGCAGAGAGAGAGAGAGACAGAGAGAGAGAGAGAGAGACAGAAAGAGACAGAGAGAGAGACAGAGAGACAGAAAGAAAGACAGAGCGAGAAAGAGAGAGAGAAAGAGAATCCTCTCATCTTTCCAGACTACTTTAACTCTATCCCTAAAGAAGAAAGATCTCAAAGAAAACAAAGAAAGGACTACAGGAGCTGGATAAAAAGCCAAGCCACTTTCTTGGACACACAATTGAGCCTTAAGCTAACTGTTATTGGAAGAGAGCCATGCGTAGAGAAGCTAGCGACAGATCAATCTATCCTGGAGTAGAGAGACAGAGAGCCATGCGTAGAGAAGGTAGTGACAGATCAATCTATCCTGGAGTAGAGAGACAGAGAGCCATGCGTAGAGAAGCTAGCGACAGATCAATCTATCCTGGAGTAGAGAGACAGAGAGCCATGCGTAGAGAAGCTAGTGACAGATCAATCTCTCCTGGAGTAGAGAGACAGAGAGCCATGCGTAGAGAAGCTAGTGACAGATCGATCTCTCCTGGAGTAGAGAGACAGAGAGCCATGCGTAGAGAAGCTAGTGACAGATCGATCTCTCCTGGAGTAGAGAGACAGAGAGCCATGCGTAGAGAAGCTAGTGACAGATCGATCTATCCTGGAGTAGAGAGACAGAGAGCCATGCGTAGAGAAGCTAGCGACAGATCAATCTATCCTGGAGTAGAGAGACAGAGAGCCATGCGTAGAGAAGCTAGTGACAGATCGATCTCTCCTGGAGTAGAGAGACAGAGAGCCATGCGTAGAGAAGCTAGTGACAGATCGATCTCTCCTGGAGTAGAGAGACAGAGAGCCATGCGTAGAGAAGCTAGCGACAGATCGATCTATCCTGGAGTAGAGAGACAGAGAGCCATGCGTAGAGAAGCTAGCGACAGATCAATCTATCCTGGAGTAGAGAGACAGAGAGCCATGCGTAGAGAAGCTAGTGACAGATCGATCTCTCCTGGAGTAGAGAGACAGAGAGCCATGCGTAGAGAAGCTAGTGACAGATCGATCTATCCTGGAGTAGAGAGACAGAGAGCCATGCGTAGAGAAGCTAGTGACAGATCGATCTATCCTGGAGTAGAGAGACAGAGAGCCATGCGTAGAGAAGCTAGTGACAGATCGATCTATCCTGGAGTAGAGAGACAGAGAGCCATGCGTAGAGACGCTAGCGACAGATCAATCTATCCTGGAGTAGAGAGACAGAGAGCCATGCGTAGAGAAGCTAGTGACAGATCGATCTCTCCTGGAGTAGAGAGACAGAGAGCCATGCGTAGAGAAGCTAGCGACAGATCGATCTATCCTGGAGTAGAGAGACAGAGAGCCATGCGTAGAGACGCTAGCGACAGATCAATCTATCCTGGAGTAGAGAGACAGAGAGCCATGCGTAGAGAAGCTAGTGACAGATCGATCTCTCCTGGAGTAGAGAGACAGAGAGCCATGCGTAGAGAAGCTAGCGACAGATCGATCTATCCTGGAGTAGAGAGACAGAGAGCCATGCGTAGAGAAGAAGATCAATCTATCCTGGAGTAGAGAGCAGAGAGCCATGCGTAGAGAAGCTAGCGACAGATCAATCTATCCTGGAGTAGAGAGACAGAGAGCCATGCGTAGAGAAGCTAGTGACAGATCGATCTCTCCTGGAGTAGAGAGACAGAGAGCCATGCGTAGAGAAGCTAGTGACAGATCGATCTATCCTGGAGTAGAGAGACAGAGAGCCATGCGTAGAGAAGCTAGTGACAGATCGATCTATCCTGGAGTAGAGAGACAGAGAGCCATGCGTAGAGACGCTAGCGACAGATCAATCTATCCTGGAGTAGAGAGACAGAGAGCCATGCGTAGAGAAGCTAGCGACAGATCGATCTATCCTGAAGTAGAGAGACAGAGAGCCATGCGTAGAGAAGCTAGCGACAGATCGATCTATCCTGGAGTAGAGAGACAGAGAGCCATGCGTAGAGAAGCTAGCGACAGATCGATCTATCCTGGAGTAGAGAGACAGAGAGCCATGCGTAGAGAAGCTAGCGACAGATCGATCTATCCTGGAGTAGAGAGACAGAGAGCCATGCGTAGAGAAGCTAGCGACAGATCGATCTATCCTGGAGTAGAGAGACAGAGAGCCATGCGTAGAGAAGCTAGTGACAGATCGATCTATCCTGGAGTAGAGAGACAGAGAGCCATGCGTAGAGAAGCTAGCGACAGATCGATCTATCCTGGAGTAGAGAGACAGAGAGCCATGCGTAGAGAAGCTAGCGACAGATCAATCTATCCTGGAGTAGAGAGACAGAGAGCCATGCGTAGAGAAGCTAGTGACAGATCGATCTCTCCTGGAGTAGAGAGACAGAGAGCCATGCGTAGAGAAGCTAGTGACAGATCGATCTATCCTGGAGTAGAGAGACAGAGAGCCATGCGTAGAGAAGCTAGCGACAGATCGATCTATCCTGGAGTAGAGAGACAGAGAGCCATGCGTAGAGAAGCTAGTGACAGATCAATCTATCCTGGAGTAGAGAGACAGAGAGCCATGCGTAGAGACGCTAGCGACAGATCAATCTATCCTGGAGTAGAGAGACAGAGAGCCATGCGTAGAGAAGCTAGCGACAGATCGATCTGGCGAGAGACAGAAAACCACCACTGGGGCCTTTGGGGACCTGACCGTATGCTAGTTTCTACATTCTGATTTTTTTAAAATATTCACTCCACTCCTCTTCTTTTAATGTTACATGAGAATGAGTGTTAACCATAACCAGAGACATGTTTTTGTGTCAGGGTTGAGTTAAAAAATAAATAATCTGAAATCTGGGTTGAGTTTTAGAATCGGTTTGGCCTCAAGCAAAGAGAAAAGAGGAAAAAGAGAGAGAGGACTGTATGTCTCTTCCTCCATAGTTCAGTCCAGGAAGACTACACCTCAGTGGGCCAAGCGGGAGCGGGAGATCGAGGTAGGAATTGAGGGAGCGAGGGAAGGAGGGAGGGAAGGAGAGAGGTAGGAAGGGAGTAAGGGAGGGAGAGAGAGAGAAAGGGAGGGAAGGAAGGGGGAAGGGAAGAAAGGAGGGAAAGGAGGGAGGGAAGCTGATTAGGAAGTGCTGAAAGGAGTGAGGGATGAGAAGAACTCAGCTTCCAGGGTGAAGGGATGGAGGATGGGAGGATGGGGCAGAGGACGGCAGAGGGCTGGGTGAAGGGAGGATAGGGGCAGAGGACTGCAGAGAGCTGGGTGAAGGGATGGAGGATGGGAGGATGGGGCAGAGGACGGCAGAGGGCTGGGTGAAGGGAGGATAGGGGCAGAGGACTGCAGAGAGCTGGGTGAAGGGATGGAGGATGGGAGGATGGGGCAGAGGACGGCAGAGGGCTGGGTGAAGGGAGGATAGGGGCAGAGGACTGCAGAGGGCTGGGTGGAGGGAGGATAGGGGCAGAGGACTGCAGAGAGCTGGGTGAAGGGAGGATAGGGCCAGAGGACGGCAGAGGGCTGGGTGAAGGGAGGATAGGGGCAGAGGACTGCAGAGAGCTGGGTGAAGGGAGGATAGGGCCAGAGGACGGCAGAGGGCTGGGTGAAGGGAGGATAGGGCCAGAGGACTGCAGAGGGCTGGAGGTGGTGGTACATCCAGCTCCTTTTTCATTGGACTCTGTTGACTCTTTTCCAAGTGCCTTGGATCTCTCTTTCTAGGCCTGATTGAACTTTTCTAGGGAGCTGAGACATACTTGCATCCCAAATGGAACCCTATTCCCTATTTAGTGCACTACTTTTGACCAGGGCCCACAGGGCTCTGTAATGCACGGGTGGTCAAAAGTAGTGCACTATATAGGGAAAGGGGTGCAATGTGGGATAGGCCATAGTATTACCTCTTCTGTCTGGGATGAGGGGGTGAGGCAGACATCTCTCTCTAACGGAGATGGTAACAGATTACTCTCCACTGTTGTTTGGAAGACTTTGTACAGAGATGTCGTTTTTTTATTGCTATTATTATTTAATAAAGGATGAATAATATGGTTAGTGTTTGTGTTGTTGTCGTCGTGGTGATCTTATCTGTTTCTAAGACAACACACACACACACACTCCTGATGTTTCTAAGACAACATACACACACACACACTCCTGATGTTTCTAAGACAACACACACACACACACACTCCTGATGTTTCTAAGACAACATACACACACACTCCTGATGTTTCTAAGGCAACATACACACACACACACACACACACACACACACACACTCCTGATGTTACTAAGACAACACACACACACACTCCTGATGTTTCTAAGACAACACACACACACACACACACTCCTGATGTTACTAAGACAACACACACACACACACTCCTGATGTTTCTAAGACAACACACACACACACTCCTGATGTTACTAAGACAACACACACACACACACTCCTGATGTTTCTAAGACAACACACACACACACTCCTGATGTTTCTAAGACAACATACACACACACACACTCCTGATGTTTCTAAGACAACACACACACACACACACACTCCTGATGTTACTAAGACAACACACACACACACACTCCTGATGTTTCTAAGACAACACACACACACACACACTCCTGATGTTTCTAAGACAACATACACACACACACACACACACACTCCTGATGTTTCTAAGGCAACACACACACACACTCCTGATGTTTCTAAGGCAACATACACACACACACACACACACACTCCTGATGTTTCTAAGGCAACATACACACACACACACCTGATGTTTCTAAGGCAACATACACACACACACACTCCTGATGTTTCTAAGACAACATACACACACACACACACTCCTGATGTTTCTAAGACAACACACACACACACACACGTGATGTTTCTAAGGCAACATACACACACACTCCTGATGTTTCTAAGACAACACACACACACACTCCTGATGTTTCTAAGACAACATACACACACACACACTCCTGATGTTTCTAAGGCAACACACACACACTCCTGATGTTTCTAAGGCAACATACACACACACACACACACACACACACTCCTGATGTTTCTAAGGCAACATACACACACACACACCTGATGTTTCTAAGGCAACATACACACACACACACACACACACTCCTGATGTTTCTAAGACAACACACACACACACACACGTGATGTTTCTAAGGCAACATACACACACACACACCTGATGTTTCTAAGACATGGTGGAAGTGTATCTCTACTCTGACACTCCTTTCATGTTCATTCCCTTTCCCTCCTCGGTGGTGTGTGTATGTATGTGGGGGGCTGTGTGAGTGAGTTCCCCCCCCCCACACTCACACACACAGTTGTATACACACACCATGCCAACCACACTCTCTCCCCTGAGTGAGGTGAGAAGGAGGGGGGCCTCTTTTAGCCAGTACCTAAATTGAGGAGGGGGCCTCTAATAGCCAGTACCTAAATTGAGGAGGGGGCCTCTAATAGCCAGTACCTTAGATTAAGAGGAGGGGGCCCCCTAATAGCCAGTACCTTAGATTAAGAGGAGGGGGTTGGGGGATTTATTAGCCATTACCTTAGATTAAGAGGAGGGGTCCCCTAATAGCCAGTGCCTTAGATCAGGAGGGTGGAGGAGGGGGCCTCTATTAGCCAGTATCTTAGATCAGGAGGGTGGAGGAGGGGGCCTCTATTAGCCAGTATCTTAGATCAGGAGGGTGGAGGAGGGGGCCTCTATTAGCCAGTATCTTAGATCAGGAGGGTGGAGGAGGGGGGCCTCTATTAGCTAGTACCTTAGATCAGGAGGAGGGGGTCTCTATTAGCCAGTACCTTAGTTCAGGAGGAGGGTGGCCTCTATTAGCCAGTACCTTAGTTCAGGAGAAGGGGGTCTCTATTAGCCAGTACCTTAGTTCAGGAGGAGGGGGTCTCTATTAGCCAGTACCTTAGTTCAGGAGGAGGGGGCCTCTATTAGCCAGTACCTTAGTTCAGGAGGAGGGGGCCTCTATTAGCCAGTACCTTAGTTCAGGAGGAGGGGGCCTCTATTAGCCAGTACCTTAGTTCAGGAGGAGGGGGTCTCTATTAGCCAGTACCTTAGTTCAGGAGGAGGGGAGTCTCTATTAGCCAGTACCTTAGTTCAGGAGGAGGGGGCCTCTATTAGCCAGTACCTTATTTCAGGAGAAGGGGGTCTCTATTAGCCAGTACCTTAGTTCAGGAGGAGGGGGCCTCTATTAGCCAGTACCTTAGTTCAGGAGGAGGGGGCCTCTATTAGCCAGTACCTTAGTTCAGGAGGAGGGGTGGCCTCTATTAGCCAGTACCTTAGTTCAGGAGGAGGGGGTCTCTATTAGCCAGTACCTTAGTTCAGGAGGAGGGGGTCTCTATTAGCCAGTACCTTAGTTCAGGAGGAGGGGGTCTCTATTAGCCAGTACCTTAGATCAGGAGGGTGGAGGAGGGGGTCTATATTAGCCAGTACCTTAGTTCAGGAGGAGGGGGTCTCTATTATCCAGTACCTTAGTTCAGGAGGAGGGGGTCTCTATTATCCAGTACCTTAGTTCAGGAGGTGGAGGGGGTCTCTATTAGCCAGTACCTTAGTTCAGGAGGTGGAGGGGGGTCTTTATTAGCCAGTACCTTAGTTCAGGAGGAGGGGGGTCTCCTTTAGCCAGTACCTTAGTTCAGGAGGAGGGGGCCTCTATTAGCCAGTACCTTAGTTCAGGAGAGTGGAGGAGGGGGTCTCTATTAGCCAGTACCTTAGTTCAGGAGGGTGGAGGAGAGGGGCCTCTATTAGCCAGTACCTTAGTTCAGGAGGACTGGTGTTTCTATTAGCCAGTACCTTAGTTCAGGAGGGTGGAGGAGGGGGCCTCTATTAGCCAGTACCTTAGTTCAGGAGGAGGGGGTATCTGTTAGCCAGTCCCTTAGTTCAGGAGGGTGGAGGAGGGGGCCTCTATTAGCCAGTACCTTAGTTCAGGAGGAGGGGGTCTCTATTAGCCAGTACCTTAGTTCAGGAGGAGGGGGCCTCTATTAGCCAGTACCTTAGTTCATGAGGAGGGAGGTCTCTATTAGCCAGTACCTTAGTTCAGGAGGAGGGGGGTCTCTATTAGCCAGTACCTTAGTTCAGGAAGAGGGGGGCCTCTATTAGCCAGTACCTTAGTTCAGGAGGAGGGGGTCTCTATTAGCCAGTACCTTAGTTCAGGAGGAGGGGAGTCTCTATTAGCCAGTACCTTAGTTCAGGAGGAGGGGGCCTCTATTAGCCAGTACCTTAGTTCAGGAGGAGGGGGTCTCTATTAGCCAGTACCTTAGTTCAGGAGGAGGGGGCTCTATTAGCCAGTACCTTAGTTCAGGAGGAGGGGAGTCTCTATTAGCCAGTACCTTAGTTCAGGAGGAGGGGGCCTCTATTAGCCAGTACCTTAGTTCAGGAGGAGGGGGCCTCTATTAGCCAGTACCTTAGTTCAGGAGGAGGGGTGGCCTCTATTAGCCAGTACCTTAGTTCAGGAGGAGGGGGTCTCTATTAGCCAGTACCTTAGTTCAGGAGGAGGGGGTCTCTATTAGCCAGTACCTTAGTTCAGGAGGAGGGGGTCTCTATTAGCCAGTACCTTAGATCAGGAGGGTGGAGGAGGGGGTCTATATTAGCCAGTACCTTAGTTCAGGAGGAGGGGGTCTCTATTATCCAGTACCTTAGTTCAGGAGGAGGGGGTCTCTATTATCCAGTACCTTAGTTCAGGAGGTGGAGGGGTCTCTATTAGCCAGTACCTTAGTTCAGGAGGTGGAGGGGGTCTTTATTAGCCAGTACCTTAGTTCAGGAGGAGGGGGTCTCCTTTAGCCAGTACCTTAGTTCAGGAGGAGGGGGCCTCTATTAGCCAGTACCTTAGTTCAGGAGAGTGGAGGAGGGGGTCTCTATTAGCCAGTACCTTAGTTCAGGAGGGTGGAGGAGAGGGGCCTCTATTAGCCAGTACCTTAGTTCAGGAGGACTGGTGTTTCTATTAGCCAGTACCTTAGTTCAGGAGGGTGGAGGAGGGGGCCTCTATTAGCCAGTACCTTAGTTCAGGAAGAGGGGGTATCTGTTAGCCAGTACCTTAGTTCAGGAGGGTGGAGGAGGGGGCCTCTATTAGCCA
The DNA here is from genome assembly GCF_034236695.1 of Oncorhynchus nerka. Taxonomy (NCBI): domain Eukaryota; kingdom Metazoa; phylum Chordata; class Actinopteri; order Salmoniformes; family Salmonidae; genus Oncorhynchus; species Oncorhynchus nerka. The sequence continues at coordinate 54,966,501 of NC_088396.1, forward strand.
GTACCTTAGTTCAGGAGGAGGGGGTCTCTATTAGCCAGTACCTTAGTTCAGGAGGAGGGGGCCTCTATTAGCCAGTACCTTAGTTCATGAGGAGGGAGGTCTCTATTAGCCAGTACCTTAGTTCAGGAGGAGGGGGTCTCTATTAGCCAGTACCTTAGTTCAGGAGGAGGGGGCCTCTATTAGCCAGTACCTTAGTTCAGGAGGAGGGGGTCTCTATTAGCCAGTACCTTAGTTCAGGAGGAGGGGAGTCTCTATTAGCCAGTACCTTAGTTCAGGAGGAGGGGCCTCTATTAGCCAGTACCTTAGTTCAGGAGGAGGGGGTCTCTATTAGCCAGTACCTTAGTTCAGGAGGAGGGGGCTCTATTAGCCAGTACCTTAGTTCAGGAGAGTGGAGGAGGGGGTCTCTATTAGCCAGTACCTTAGTTCAGGAGGAGGGGGCCTCTATTAGCCAGCACCTTGATGTAAAATGAAAGAGGAGGGGGCCTTTATTAATCAGTACCTTAGTTTAGGAGCGGGGACAGGAGGGGGGGCCTCATTACATCTAAAGCTTTGAAGTACCCTGCTGTCGGCCCCCTGCTGTGGGCCCCGTTAAACTCGTCTGACGCCTACCAACTCCCCGTTTGACCCCCCCCGGCAGCACCCCAACTCAACGTGTCTCCAGCCAACCCAATGCTGCTCAGATCAGCCATTCGTTTACCTCTCTCTGCCCTGCTTTCTCTCTCTCCAGCCAACCCAATGCTGCTCAGATCAGCCATTCGTTTACCTCTCTCTGCCCTGCTTTCTCTCTCTCCAGCCAACCCAATGCTGCTCAGATCAGCCATTCGTTTACCTCTCTCTGCCCTCCTTTCTCTCTCTCCAGCTCATCTGTTTAAACAGTTCAGCCAGAACAGCCAGAACAGCCAGAACAGCCAGAACAGCCAAACAGCCAGAACAGCCAGAACAGCCAGAACAACCAGAACAGCCAGAACAGCCAAACAGACGGGAACCCTCCTCCTGTTCTGACTTTTTATTCTTTCTCTTTATAATCCATTAATAAATAAAGTGGTGGAGGCATATGGTATAAAATATAGAGCAGTAGGAGGAGCCAGACTGAGATCTGTGCTATAGACAAGAGGCATCACTCAGAGCCGGTCTGGCCTGCCTGCAATTGAACGAGACTGACAGCCTTGTGGTCCTCTGTAGCTCAGTGCTAAGATAGTCGGGGGGTTTGATTCCCTGGGCAATGTACACATAAACAATTACGCACGCAAGACTGTGAGATGCTCCTTCTGTTTCCCTCTGCCTGTACCCCCTTCCCCAGTACAGTCTACTGCCTCCCCTCCCCCAGTACAGTCTACTGCCTCCCCTCCCCCAGTATAGTCTACTGCCTCCCCTCCCCCAGTACAGTCTACTGCCTCCCTTCCCTCAGTACAGTCTTCTGCCTCCCCTCCCCCAGAACAGTCTTCTGCCTCCCCTCCCCCAGTACAGTCTTCTGCCTCCCCTCCCCCAGTACAGTCTACTGCCTCCCCTCCCCAGAACAGTCTTCTGCCTCCCCTCCCCCAGTACAGTCTTCTGCCTCCCCTTCCCCAGTACAGTCTACTGCCTCCCCTCCCCCAGTACAGTCTACTGCCTCCCCTCCCCCAGTACAGTCTACTGCCTCCCCTCCCCCAGTACAGTCTACTGCCTCCCCTCCCCCAGTACAGTCTACTGCCTCCCCTCCCCCCAGTACAGTCTACTGCCTCCACTCCCCCAGTACAGTCTTCTGCCTCCCCTCCCCCAGTACAGTCTACTGCCTCCACTCCCCCAGTACAGTCTACTGCCTCCCCTCCCCCAGTACATCCTACTGCCTCCCCTCCCCCAGTACAGTCTACTGCCTCCCTTCCCTCAGTACAGTCTTCTGCCTCCCCTACCCCAGTACAGTCTTCTGCCTCCCCTCCCCCAGTACAGTCTACTGCCTCCACTCCCCCAGTACAGTCTACTGCCTCCACTCCCCCAGTACAGTCTACTGCCTCCCCTCCCCCAGTACAGTCTTCTGCCTCCCCTCCCCCAGTACAGTCTACTGCCTCCACTCCCCCAGTACAGTCTACTGCCTCCCCTCCCCAGTACAGTCTACTGCCTCCCCCCCCAGTACAGTCTACTGCCTCCCCTCCCCCAGTACAGTCTACTGCCTCCCCTCCCCCAGTACAGTCTACTGCCTCCCCTCCCCCAGTACATCCTACTGCCTCCCCTCCCCCAGTACAGTCTACTGCCTCCCCTCCCCCAGTACAGTCTACTGCCTCCCCTCCCCCAGTACAGTCTACTGCCTCCCCTCCCCCAGTACAGTCTACTGCCTCCCCTCCCCCAGTACAGTCTACTGCCTCCCCTCCCCCAGTACAGTCTACTGCCTCCCCTCCCCCAGTAGTCTTCTGCCTCCCCTCCCCCAGTACAGTCTACTGCCTCCACTCCCCCAGTACAGTCTACTGCCTCCCTCCCCCAGTACAGTCTACTGCCTCCCCTCCCCCAGTACAGTCTACTGCCTCCCCTCCCCCAGTACAGTCTACTGCCTCCCCTCCCCCAGTACATCCTACTGCCTCCCCTCCCCCAGTACAGTCTACTGCCTCCCTCCCCCAGTACAGTCTTCTGCCTCCCCTCCCCAGTACAGTCTACTGCCTCCACTCCCCCAGTACAGTCTACTGCCTCCACTCCCCAGTACAGTCTACTGCCTCCTTCCCTCAGTACAGTCTTCTGCCTCCCCTACCCCAGTACAGTCTTCTGCCTCCCCTCCCCCAGTACAGTCTACTGCCTCCACTCCCCCAGTACAGTCTACTGCCCCCACTCCCCCAGTACAGTCTACTGCCTCCCCTCCCCCAGTACAGTCTACTGCCTCCCCTCCCCCAGTACAGTCTACTGCCTCCCCTCCCCCAGTACAGTCTACTGCCTCCACTCCCCCAGTACAGTCTACTGCCTCCCCTCTCCCAGTACAGTCTACTGCCTCCCTCCCCAGTACAGTCTACTGCCTCCCCTCCCCCAGTACAGTCTACTGCCTCCCCTCCCCCAGTACAGTCTACTGCCTCCCTCCCCCAGTACATCCTCTGCCTCCCCTCCCCCAGTACAGTCTACTGCCTCCCCTCCCCCAGTACAGTCTACTGCCTCCCCTCCCCCAGTACAGTCTACTGCCTCCCCTCCCTCAGTACAGTCTACTGCCTCCCCTCCCCAGTACAGTCTACTGCCTCCCCTCCCCCAGTACAGTCTACTGCCTCCCCTCCCCCAGTACAGTCTACTGCCTCCCCTCCCCCAGTACAGTCTACTGCCTCCCCTCCCCCAGTACAGTCTTCTGCCTCCCCTCCCCCAGTACAGTCTACTGCCTCCACTCCCCCAGTACAATCTACTGCCTCCCCTCCCCCAGTACAGTCTACTGCCTCCCCTCCCCCAGTACAGTCTACTGCCTCCCCTCCCCCAGTACAGTCTACTGCCTCCCCTCCCCCAGTACAGTCTACTGCCTCCCCTCCCCCAGTACATCCTACTGCCTCCCCTCCCCCAGTACAGTCTACTGCCTCCCCTCCCCCAGTACAGTCTACTGCCTCCCCTCCCCCAGTACAGTCTACTGCCTCCCTCCCTCAGTACAGTCTACTGCCTCCCCTCCCCCAGTACAGTCTACTGCCTCCCCTCCCCCAGTACAGTCTACTGCCTCCCCTCCCCCAGTACAGTCTACTGCCTCCACTCCCCCAGTACAGTCTACTGCCTCCCTCCCCCAGTACAGTCTACTGCCTCCCCTCCCCCAGTACAGTCTACTGCCCCCCCCCAGTACATCCTACTGCCTCCCCTCCCCCAGTACAGTCTACTGCCTCCCCTCCCCCAGTACAGTCTACTGCCTCCCCAGTACAGTCTACTGCCCCCCCTCCCCCAGTACATCCTACTGCCTCCCCTCCCCCAGTACAGTCTACTGCTTCCCTTCTCCCAGTACATCCTACTGCCTCCCCTCCCCCAGTACAGTCTACTGCCTCCCCTCCCCCAGTACAGTCTTCTGCCTCCCCTCCCCCAGTACAGTCTACTGCCTCCCCTCCCCCAGTACAGTCTACTGCCTCCCCTCCCCCAGTACAGTCTACTGCCTCCCTCCCTCAGTACAGTCTACTGCCTCATTTCCCCCAGTACAGTCTACTGCCTCCCCTCCCTCAGTACATCCTACTGCCTCCCCTCCCCCAGTACAGTCTACTGCCTCCCCTCCCCCAGTACAGTCTACTGCCTCCCCTCCCCAGTATAGTCTACTGCCTCCCTTCCCCCAGTAGAGTCTACTGCCTCCCCCAGTACAGTCTACTGCCTCCCCTCCCCCAGTACAGTCTACTGCCTCCCTTCCCCCAGTACAGTCTACTGCCTCCCTTCCCCCAGTACAGTCTACTGCCTCCCCAGTACAGTCTACTGCCTCCCTTCCCCCAGTACAGTCTACTGCCTCCCCCAGTACAGTCTACTGCCTCCCCTCCCCAGTACAGTCTACTGCCTCCCTTCCCCCAGTAGAGTCTACTGCCTCCCTCCCCCAGTACAGTCTACTGCCTCCCCCAGTACAGTCTACTGCCTCCCTTCCCCCAGTACAGTCTACTGCCTCCCCCAGTACAGTCTACTGCCTCCCCTCCCCCAGTACAGTCTACTGCCTCCCTTCCCCCAGTACAGTCTACTGCCTCCCCCAGTACAGTCTACTGCCTCCCTTCCCCCAGTACAGTCTACTGCCTCCCTCCCCCAGTACAGTCTACTGCCTCCCCCAGTACAGTCTACTGCCTCCCCTCCCCCAGTACAGTCTACTGCCTCCCTTCCCCCAGTAGAGTCTACTGCCTCCCCTCCCCCAGTACAGTCTACTGCCTCCCCAGTACAGTCTACTGCCTCCCCCAGTACAGTCTACTGCCTACCCTCCCCCAGTACAGTCTACTGCCTCCCTTCCCCCAGTACAGTCTACTGCCTCCCCCAGTACAGTCTACTGCCTCCCTTCCCCCAGTACAGTCTACTGCCTCCCCTCCCCCAGTACATCCTACTGCCTCCCCTCCCCCAGTACAGTCTACTGCCTCCCCTCCCCCAGTACAGTCTACTGCCTCCCCTCCCCCAGTACAGTCTACTGCCTCCCCTCCCTCAGTACAGTCTACTGCCTCCCCTCCCCCAGTACAGTCTACTGCCTCCCCTCCCCAGTACAGTCTACTGCCTCCCCTCCCCAGTACAGTCTACTGCCTCCACTCCCCCAGTACAGTCTACTGCCTCCCCTCCCCCAGTACAGTCTACTGCCTCCCCTCCCCCAGTACAGTCTACTGCCCCCTCCCCCAGTACATCCTACTGCCTCCCTCCCCCAGTACAGTCTACTGCCTCCCCTCCCCCAGTACAGTCTACTGCCTCCCCCAGTACAGTCTACTGCCCCCTCCCCCAGTACATCCTACTGCCTCCCCTCCCCAGTACATTCTACTGCCTCCCCTCCCCCAGTACAGTCTACTGCTTCCCTTCCCCCAGTACATCCTACTGCCTCCCTCCCCCAGTACAGTCTACTGCCTCCCCTCCCCAGTACAGTCTTCTGCCTCCCCTCCCCCAGTACAGTCTACTGCCTCCCCTCCCCCAGTACAGTCTACTGCCTCCCTCCCTCAGTACAGTCTACTGCCTCCCTTCCCCCAGTACAGTCTACTGCCTCCCTGCCTCCCCTCCCTCAGTACATCCTACTGCCTCCCCTCCCCCAGTTCAGTCTACTGCCTCCCCTCCCCAGTACAGTCTACTGCCTCCCCCCCCTCTACCCTCCCCCCAGTATAGTCTACTGCCTCCCTTCCCCCAGTAGAGTCTACTGCCTCCCCCAGTACAGTCTACTGCCTCCCCTCCCCCAGTACAGTCTACTGCCTCCCTTCCCCCAGTACAGTCTACTGCCTCCCTTCCCCCAGTACAGTCTACTGCCTCCCCCCCAGTACAGTCTACTGCCTCCCTTCCCCAGTACAGTCTACTGCCTCCCTCCCCCAGTACAGTCTACTGCCTCCCTTCCCCCAGTAGAGTCTACTGCCTCCCCTCCCCCAGTACAGTCTACTGCCTCCTCCCCAGTACAGTCTACTGCCTCCCTTCCCCCAGTACAGTCTACTGCCTCCCCAGTACAGTCTACTGCCTCCCCTCCCCCAGTACAGTCTACTGCCTCCCTTCCCTCCCTTCCCCCAGTACAGTCTACTGCCTCCCCAGTACAGTCTACTGCCTCCCTTCCCCCAGTACAGTCTACTGCCTCCCCTCCCCCAGTACAGTCTACTGCCTCCCTTCCCCCAGTACAGTCTACTGCCTCCCCTCCCCAGTACAGTCTACTGCCTCCCCAGTACAGTCTACTGCCTCCCCCCCAGTACAGTCTACTGCCTCCCCTCCCCAGTACAGTCTACTGCCTCCCTCCCCAGTACAGTCTACTGCCTCCCCCAGTACAGTCTACTGCCTCCCCTCCCCCAGTACAGTCTCTGCCTCCCTTCCCTCCCCAGTACAGTCTACTGCCTCCCCTCCCCCAGTACAGTCTACTGCCTCCCCTCCCCCAGTACATCTACTGCCTCCCTCCCCCAGTACAGTCTACTGCCTCCCCCCCCTCCCCCAGTACAGTCTACTGCCTCCCCTCCCCCAGTACAGTCTACTGCCTCCCTCCCCTCCCCCAGTACAGTCTACTGCCTCCCCTCCCCCAGTACAGTCTACTGCCTCCCTCCCCCAGTACAGTCTACTGCCTCCCCTCCCCCAGTACAGTCTACTGCCCTCCCCTCCCCCAGTACATCTACTGCCTCCCCTCCCCCAGTACAGTCTACTGCCTCCCCTCCCCCAGTACAGTCTACTGCCTCCCTCCCCCAGTACAGTCTACTGCCTCCCTCCCCCAGTACAGTCTACTGCCTCCCTCCCCAGTACAGTCTTCTGCCTCCCCTCCCCCAGTACAGTCTACTGCCTCCCTCCCCCAGTACAGTCTACTGCCTCCCCCCCTCCCCCAGTACAGTCTACTGCCTCCCCTCCCCCCCAGTCTACTGCCTCCCTCCCCAGTCTGCCTCCCTCCCCAGTACTCTACTGCCTCCCTCCCCCAGTACAGTCTACTGCCTCCCCTCCCCCAGTACAGTCTACTGCCTCCCTCCCCCAGTACAGTCTACTGCCTCCCCCCCTCCCCAGTACAGTCTACTGCCTCCCTCCCCAGTACAGTCTACTGCCTCTCCCCTCCCCCAGTACAGTCTACTGCCTCCTCCCCCAGTACAGTCTACTGCCTCCCCCCCCAGTACAGTCTACTCCCTCCCCCCTCTACTGCCTCCCTCCCCCAGTACAGTCTACTGCCTCCCTCCCCCAGTACAGTCTACTGCCTCCCTCCCCCAGTACAGTCTACTGCCTCCCCTCCCCCAGTACAGTCTACTGCCTCCCTTCCCCCAGTACAGTCTCTGCCTCCCTCCCCAGTACCCTCCCCCAGTACAGTCTGCCTCCCTTCCCCCAGTACAGCCTCCCTCCCCAGTACAGTCTACTGCCTCCCTCCCCAGTACAGTCTGCCTGCCTCCCTCCCCCAGTACAGTCTACTGCCTCCCCTCCCCCAGTACAGTCTCTGCCTCCCTCCCCCCAGTACAGTCTACTGCCTCCCTCCCCCTCAGTCCTCCCCCAGTACAGTCTACTGCCTCCCCCAGTACAGTCTACTGCCTCCCCCAGTACAGTCTACTGCCTCCCCTCCCCCAGTACAGTCTACTGCCTCCCCTCCCCCAGTACAGTCTACTGCCTCCCTTCCCCAGTACAGTCTACTGCCTCCCTTCCCCCAGTACAGTCTACTGCCTCCTCCCTTCCCCCAGTACAGTCTACTGCCTCCCCCAGTACAGTCTACTGCCTCAGTACCTACTGCCTCCCCTCCCCCAGTACAGTCTACTGCCTCCCTCCCCCAGTACAGTCTACTGCCTCCCTCCCCCAGTACAGTCTACTGCCTCCCCTCCCCCAGTACAGTCTTCTGCCTCCCCTCCCCAGTACAGTCTACTGCCTCCCTCCCCAGTACAGTCTACTGCCTCCCCTCCCCCAGTACAGTCTACTGCCTCCCTCCCCCAGTACAGTCTACTGCCTCCCTCCCCCAGTACAGTCTACTGCCTCCCCTCCCCCAGTACAGTCTACTGCCTCCCCTCCCCCAGTACAGTCTACTCTCCCCAGCCTACCCTCCCCCAGTACAGTCTACTCCTCCCCCAGTACAGTCTACTGCCTCCCCCAGTACAGTCTACTGCCTCCCTCCCCCAGTACAGTCTACTGCCTCCCCTCCCCCAGTACAGTCTACTGCCTGCCTCCCTCCCCCCCAGTACACACTGCCTCCCTCCCCCAGTACAGTCTACTGCCTCCCTCCCCCAGTACAGTCTACTCCCCTCCCCTCCCCCAGTACAGTCTACTGCCTCCCCCCCTCCCCCAGTACAGTCTACTGCCTCCCCTCCCCCAGTACAGTCTACTGCCTCCCTCCCCCAGTACAGTCTACTGCCTCCCTCCCCAGTACAGTCTACTGCCTCCCCCAGTACAGTCTACTGCCTCCCCCAGTACAGTCTACTGCCTACAGTCCCTCCCCCAGTACAGTCTACTGCCTCCCCTCCCCCAGTACAGTCTACTGCCTCCCTTCCCCCAGTACAGTCTACTGCCTCCCTCCCCCAGTACAGTCTCTACTGCCTCCCCAGTACAGTCTACTGCCTCCCTTCCCCAGTACAGTCTACTGCCTCCCCTCCCCCAGTACATCTACTGCCTCCCTCCCCCAGTACAGTCTACTGCCTCCCCTCCCCCAGTACAGTCTACTGCCTCCCCTCCCCCAGTACAGTCTACTGCCTCCCCTCCCCCAGTACAGTCTACTGTCTACTGCCTCCTCCCCCAGTACAGTCTACTGCCTCCCCCAGTACAGTCTACTGCCTCCCCTCCCCCAGTACATCCTACTGCCTCCCTCCCCCAGTACAGTCTACTGCCTCCCCTCCCCCAGTACAGTCTACTGCCTCCCCCAGTACAGTCTACTGCCCCCTCCCCCAGTACATCCTACTGCCTCCCCTCCCCCAGTACAGTCTACTGCCTCCCCTCCCCCAGTACAGTCTACTGCTCCCCTTCCCCCAGTACATCCTACTGCCTCCCCCTCCCCCAGTACAGTCTACTGCCTCCCCTCCCCCAGTACAGTCTTCTGCCTCCCTCCCCAGTACAGTCTACTGCCTCCCCTCCCCCAGTACAGTCTACTGCCTCCCTCCCCAGTACAGTCTACTGCCTCCCTTCCCCCAGTACAGTCTACTGCCTCCCTCCCTCAGTACATCCTACTGCCTCCCCTCCCCCAGTACAGTCTACTGCCTCCCCTCCCCCAGTACAGTCTACTGCCTCCCCTCCCCTCCCCCAGTATAGTCTACTGCCTCCCTTCCCCCAGTAGAGTCTACTGCCTCCCCCAGTACAGTCTACTGCCTCCCCTCCCCCAGTACAGTCTACTGCCTCCCTTCCCCCAGTACAGTCTACTGCCTCCCTTCCCCCAGTACAGTCTACTGCCTCCCCCCCAGTACAGTCTACTGCCTCCCTTCCCCCAGTACAGTCTACTGCCTCCCCCAGTACAGTCTACTGCCTCCCCTCCCCCAGTACAGTCTACTGCCTCCCTCCCCCTGCCTCCCTGCCTCCCCCAGTACAGTCTACTGCCTCCCTCCCCCAGTACAGTCTACTGCCTCCCCCAGTACAGTCTACTGCCTCCCTCCCCCAGTACAGTCTACTGCCTCCCCTCCCCCAGTACAGTCTACTGCCTCCCTTCCCCCAGTACAGTCTACTGCCTCCCCTCCCCCAGTACAGTCTACTGCCTCCCCTCCCCCAGTACAGTCTACTGCCTCCCTTCCCCCAGTAGAGTCTACTGCCTCCCCTCCCCCAGTACAGTCTACTGCCTCCCCCAGTACAGTCTACTGCCTCCCCCCCCAGTACAGTCTACTGCCTCCCCCCTCCCCCAGTACAGTCTACTGCCTCCCTCCCTCAGTACAGTCTACTGCCTCCCTTCCCTCAGTACAGTCTACTGCCTCCCTTCCCCCAGTACAGTCTACTGCCTCCCCAGTACAGTCTACTGCCTCCCTTCCCCCAGTACAGTCTACTGCCTCCCCTCCCCCAGTACATCCTACTGCCTCCCCTCCCCCAGTACAGTCTACTGCCTCCCTCCCCCAGTACAGTCTACTGCCTCCCCTCCCCCAGTACAGTCTACTGCCTCCCCTCCCCCAGTACAGTCTACTGCCTCCCCTCCCCCAGTACAGTCTACTGCCCCCTCCCCCAGTACATCCTACTGCCTCCCTCCCCCAGTACAGTCTACTGCCTCCCCTCCCCCAGTACAGTCTACTGCCTCCCCCAGTACAGTCTACTGCCCCCCCTCCCCCAGTACATCCTACTGCCTCCCTCCCCCAGTACAGTCTACTGCCTCCCCTCCCCCAGTACAGTCTACTGCTTCCCTTCCCCCAGTACATCCTACTGCCTCCCCTCCCCCAGTACAGTCTACTGCCTCCCCTCCCCCAGTACAGTCTTCTGCCTCCCCTCCCCCAGTACAGTCTACTGCCTCCCCTCCCCCAGTACAGTCTACTGCCTCCCCTCCCTCAGTACAGTCTACTGCCTCCCCCCTTCCCCCAGTACAGTCTACTGCCTCCCCTCCCTCAGTACATCCTACTGCCTCCCCCCTGCCTCCCTCCCCCAGTACAGTCTACTGCCTCCCCTCCCCCAGTACAGTCTACTGCCCCCTCCCCCAGTACATCCTACTGCCTCCCCTCCCCCAGTACAGTCTACTGCCTCCCCTCCCCCAGTACAGTCTACTGCCTCCCCCAGTACAGTCTACTGCCCCCTCCCCCAGTACATCCTACTGCCTCCCCTCCCCCAGTACAGTCTACTGCCTCCCCTCCCCCAGTACAGTCTACTGCTTCCCTTCCCCCAGTACATCCTACTGCCTCCCTCCCCCAGTACAGTCTACTGCCTCCCCTCCCCCAGTACAGTCTTCTGCCTCCCCTCCCCCAGTACAGTCTACTGCCTCCCCTCCCCAGTACAGTCTACTGCCTCCCCCTCCCTCAGTACAGTCTACTGCCTCCCTTCCCCCAGTACAGTCTACTGCCTCCCCTCCCTCAGTACATCCTACTGCCTCCCCTCCCCCAGTACAGTCTACTGCCTCCCCTCCCCCAGTACAGTCTACTGCCTCCCCTCCCCTCCCCCAGTATAGTCTACTGCCTCCCTTCCCCCAGTAGAGTCTACTGCCTCCCCCAGTACAGTCTACTACTGCCTCCCCTCCCCCAGTACAGTCTACTGCTTCCCTTCCCCCAGTACAGTCTACTGCCTCCCTTCCCCCAGTACAGTCTACTGCCTCCCCCAGTACAGTCTACTGCCTCCCTTCCCCCAGTACAGTCTACTGCCTCCCCAGTACAGTCTACTGCCTCCCCTCCCCCAGTACAGTCTACTGCCTCCCTTCCCCCAGTAGAGTCTACTGCCTCCCCTCCCCCAGTACAGTCTACTGCCTCCCCCAGTACAGTCTACTGCCTCCCTTCCCCAGTACAGTCTACTGCCTCCCCCAGTACAGTCTACTGCCTCCCCTCCCCCAGTACAGTCTACTGCCTCCCTTCCCCCAGTACAGTCTACTGCCTCCCCAGTACAGTCTACTGCCTCCCTTCCCCCAGTACAGTCTACTGCCTCCCCTCCCCCAGTACAGTCTACTGCCTCCCTCCCCAGTACAGTCTACTGCCTCCCTTCCCCAGTAGAGTCTACAGTCTACTGCCTCCCCCAGTACAGTCTACTGCCTCCCCAGTACAGTCTACTGCCTACCCCAGTACAGTCTACTGCCTACCCTCCCCCAGTACAGTCTACTGCCTCCCCTCCCTCAGTACAGTCTACTGCCTCCCTTCCCTCAGTACAGTCTACTGCCTCCCTTCCCCCAGTACAGTCTACTGCCTCCCCAGTACAGTCTACTGCCTCCCTTCCCCCAGTACAGTCTACTGCCTCCCCTCCCCCAGTACAGTCTACTGCCTCCCCTCCCCAGTACAGTCTACTGCCTCCCCTCCCCCAGTACAGTCTACTGCCTCCCTCCCCCAGTACAGTCTACTGCCTCCCTCCCCCAGTACAGTCTACTGCCTCCACTCCCCCAGTACAGTCTACTGCCTCCACTCCCCCAGTACAGTCTACTGCCTCCCTTCCCTCAGTACAGTCTTCTGCCTCCCTACCCCAGTACAGTCTTCTGCCTCCCCTCCCCAGTACAGTCTACTGCCTCCACTCCCCCAGTACAGTCTACTGCCTCCACTCCCCCAGTACAGTCTACTGCCTCCCCTCCCCCAGTACAGTCTACTGCCTCCGCTCCCCAGTACAGTCTTCTGCCTCCCCTCCCCCAGTACAGTCTACTGCCTCCACTCCCCCAGTACAGTCTACTGCCTCCCCTCCCCCAGTACAGTCTACTGCCTCCCCTCCCCCAGTACAGTCTACTGCCTCCCCTCCCCAGTACAGTCTACTGCCTCCCTCCCCCAGTACAGTCTACTGCCTCCCTCCCCCAGTACATCCTACTGCCTCCCCTCCCCCAGTACAGTCTACTGCCTCCCCTCCCCCAGTACAGTCTACTGCCTCCCCTCCCCCAGTACAGTCTACTGCCTCCCCTCCCCCAGTACAGTCTACTGCCTCCCCCCCCAGTACAGTCTACTGCCTCCCTCCCCCAGTACAGTCTTCTGCCTCCCCTCCCCCAGTACAGTCTACTGCCTCCACTCCCCCAGTACAGTCTACTGCCTCCACTCCCCCAGTACAGTCTACTGCCTCCCCTCCCCCAGTACAGTCTACTGCCTCCCCTCCCCCAGTACAGTCTACTGCCTCCCCTCCCCCAGTACAGTCTACTGCCTCCCTCCCCCAGTACATCCTACTGCCTCCCTCCCCCAGTACAGTCTACTGCCTCCCCTCCCCCAGTACAGTCTACTGCCTCCCCTCCCCCAGTACAGTCTACTGCCTCCCTCCCTCAGTACAGTCTACTGCCTCCCCTCCCCCAGTACAGTCTACTGCCTCCCCCAGTACAGTCTACTGCCCCCCTCCCCCAGTACATCCTACTGCCTCCCCTCCCCCAGTACAGTCTACTGCCTCCCCTCCCCCAGTACAGTCTACTGCCTCCCTTCCCCCAGTACATCCTACTGCCTTCCCTCCCCCAGTACAGTCTACTGCCTCCCCTCCCCCAGTACAGTCTTCTGCCTCCCCTCCCCCAGTACAGTCTACTGCCTCCCCTCCCCCAGTACAGTCTACTGCCTCCCTCCCCCAGTACAGTCTACTGCCTCCCCTCCCTCAGTACAGTCTACTGCCTCCCTTCCCCCAGTACAGTCTACTGCCTCCCCTCCCTCAGTACATCCTACTGCCTCCCCTCCCCCAGTACAGTCTACTGCCTCCCCTCCCCCAGTACAGTCTACTGCCTCCCCTCCCCCCCCAGTACAGTCTACTGCCTCCCATCCCCCAGTAGAGTCTACTGCCTCCCCCAGTACAGTCTACTGCCTCCCCTCCCCCAGTACAGTCTACTGCCTCCCTTCCCCCAGTACAGTCTACTGCCTCCCTTCCCCCAGTACAGTCTACTGCCTCCCCCAGTACAGTCTACTGCCTCCCTTCCCCCAGTACAGTCTACTGCCTCCCCAGTACAGTCTACTGCCTCCCCTCCCCCAGTACAGTCTACTGCCTCCCTTCCCCCAGTAGAGTCTACTGCCTCCCCTCCCCCAGTACAGTCTACTGCCTCCCCCAGTACAGTCTACTGCCTCCCTTCCCCCAGTACAGTCTACTGCCTCCCCCAGTACAGTCTACTGCCTCCCCTCCCCCAGTACAGTCTACTGCCTCCATTCCCCCAGTACAGTCTACTGCCTCCCCCAGTACAGTCTACTGCCTCCCCCAGTACAGTCTACTGCCTCCCCTCCCCCAGTACAGTCTACTGCCTCCCTTCCCCCAGTAGAGTCTACTGCCTCCCCTCCCCCAGTACAGTCTACTGCCTCCCCAGTACAGTCTACTGCCTCCCCCAGTACAGTCTACTGCCTCCCCCCAGTACAGTCTACTGCCTCCTCCCTCAGTACAGTCTACTGCCTCCCTTCCCTCAGTACAGTCTACTGCCTCCCTTCCCCCAGTACAGTCTACTGCCTCCCCCAGTACAGTCTTCTGCCTCCCCTCCCCCAGTACAGTCTACTGCCTCCCTTCCCCCAGTACAGTCTACTGCCTCCCCTCCCCAGTACAGTCTACTGCCTCCCCTCCCCCAGTACAGTCTACTGCCTCCCTCCCCCAGTACAGTCTACTGCCTCCCCCCCCAGTACAGTCTACTGCCTCCCCTCCCCCAGTACAGTCTACTGCCTCCCCTCCCTCAGTACAGTCTACTGCCTCCCTTCCCCAGTACATCCTACTGCCTCCCTCCCCAGTACAGTCTACTGCCTCCCCTCCCTCAGTACAGTCTACTGCCTCCCCCCTCCCTCAGTACAGTCTACTGCCTCCCCTCCCCCAGTACAGTCTCCTGCCTCCCCTCCCTCAGTACAGTCTACTGCCTCCCTCCCCCCAGTACAGTCTACTGCCTCCCCTCCCTCAGTACAGTCTACTGCCTCCCCTCCCTCAGTACAGTCTACTGCCTCCCCTCCCTCAGTACAGTCTACTGCCTCCCCTCCCCCAGTACAGTCTACTGCCTCCCTTCCCCCAGTACAGTCTACTGCCTCCCCAATTAATGAACATGCACCTGTGGAACGGTCGTTAAGACACTAACAGCTTACAGACGGTAGGCAATTAAGGTCACAGTTATGAAAACATAGGACACTAAGTAGGCCTTTCTACTGACTCTGAAAAACACCAAAAGAAAGATGCCCAGGGTCCCTGCTCATCTGCGTGAATGTGCCTTAGGCATGCTGCGAGGAGGCATGAGGACTGCAGATGTGGCAAGGGCAATACATTGCAATGTCTGTACTGTGAGATGCCTAAGACAGCGCTACAGGGAGACAGGACGGACAGCTGATCGTCCTCGCAGAGGTAGACCACGTGGGCACAAACCCACCTTTGCTGGACCAGACAGGATTGGCAAAAAGTGCCCTTCACTGACGAGTCGCAGTTGTGTCTCCCCAGGGGTGATTTGCATTTATCATCGAAGGAATTACACCGAGGCCTGTACTCTGGATTGATTTGGAGGTGGAGGGCCCGTCATGGTCTGGGACGGTCTGTTACAGCATCATCGGACTGAGCTTGTTCTCATTGCAGGCAATCTCAACGCTGTGCGTTACAGGGAAGACATCCTCCTCCCTCATGTGTTACCCTTCCTGCAGGCTCATCCTGACATGACCCTCCAGCAAGACAATGCCTCCAGCCATACTGCTCGTTCTGTGCGTGATTTCCTGCAAGACAGGAATGTCAGTGTTCTGCCATGGCCAGCGAAGAGCCCGGATCTCAATCCCATTGAGCACGTCTGGGACCTGTTGGATCAGAGGGTGAGGGCTCGGGCCATTCTACCCAGAAATGTCTGGGAACTTGCAGGTGCCTTGGTGGAAGAGTGGGGTAACATCTCACAGCAAGAACTGACAAATCTGGTGCAGTCCATGAGGAGGAGATGCACTGCAGTACTTAATGCAGCTGGTGGCCACACTAGATACTGACTGTTACTTTAGATTTTGACCCCCCCCTTTGTTCAGGGACACATTATTCCATTTCTGTTAGTCACATGTCTGTGGAATTTGTTCAGTTTATGTCTCAGTTGTTGAATCTTATGTTCATACAAATATTTACACATGTTAAGTTTGCTGAAAATAAACGCAGTTGACAGTGAGAGGACGTTTCTTTTTTGCTGAGTGTAGAAGCACGGTGGCTAGGAAAAACACCCTAGAAAGGCCAGAACCTAGGAAGAAACCTAGAGAGGAACCAGGCTATGAGGGGTGGCCAGTCCTCTTCTGGCTGTACCGGGTGGAGATTATAACAGAACATGTCCAAGATGTTCAAACGTTCATAAATGACCAGCAGGGTCAAATAATAATAATCACAGTGGTTGTAGAGGGTGCAACAGGTCAGTACCTCAGGAGTAAATGTCAGTTGGCTTTTCATAGCCGATCATTCAGTTAGAGACAGCAGGTGCGGTAAAGAGAACGAGTCGAAAACAGCCGGATTGGGACGAGGTAGCACGTCCTGTTGAACAGCTTTGCGACAGTATCAAAAATGAATGTTGGATTGTTCTTATTCTCCTCCTGTTGAAAATCGAACAGCAGTATGTGCTCTGTAGTGATTATACAGTAACACTAGACGGTAGGTCATCTTGCTGGTATCACTGTATTATCGTGTATAATCTTCAACTCTATAGTGACTGTACAGATCAATATCTCGTACAGCTGCACATTGATCTGGTATTGATTCATCACTCCAAACTTTTACACTTCTCCAGTGACCAATGGCGGCGATCTTTACTCCCCCCCGACGCTTGGCATTGTGTATGATGATCTTAAGCTTGTGTGCGGCTGCTTGTCCACGGAAACCCATTTCATGACGCTCCCGGCAAACAGTTATTGTGCTGACTTTTCTTCCAGAGGCAGTTTGAAACTCGGTAGTGAGTGTTGCAACTGAGGACAGATGATTTTTACGCTCTTCAGCACTCGGCTGTCTTGTTCTGTGAGCTTGTGTGGCCTACCACTTTGCGGCTGAGCCGTTGTTGCTCCTTCATATTTCCACTTCACAATAACGGCAGTTGACTGGGGCAGCTCTAGCAGGGCAGAAATGTGAAAAACTGACTTATTGCTCTAGCAGGGAAGCTCTAGCAGGGCAGAAAGTTGACAATCTTACAAACTGACTTGTTGGAAAGGTGGCATCCTATGATGGTGCCACGTTGAAAGTCACTGAACTGTCCAGCAAGGCCATTCATTTACATTACATTTAAGTCATTTAGCAGACGCTCTTATCCAGAGCGACTTCTACAGCCAATGTTTGTCTATGGAGATTGCATGACTGTGTACTCGATTTTATACACCTGTCAACAACGGCTGTGGATGAAATAGCCGAATCCACTAATTTGAAGGGATGTCCACATACTTTAGGATATGTAGTTTATGCCGTGTCCCATTTACAATCAGTTGATTGTTGAAGACATGAGACATTTGACAGAGACATACTCTCGCTCTCTTGTTCCTCACCGACTCAAAACCACACAGAAAATTAACTGTCTGTCTAGTAGTCCGTCCGTCTGTCCGTCATGATGAGGATAGATCAGTGTGTCTGATAACCCCTCATTTAACACAGCAGGTGGGATGATGAACGTCTCTCTCTTTCTCTCTCTCTCACTCTCTCTCTCTCTCTCTCTCTCTCTCTCTCTCTCTCTCCCACCCCTCCCTAAATTTCAATGTCTCTCTCTCCCACCTCTCTCTCTCTCCCACCTCCTCTCTCTCTCTCTCTCTCTCTCTCTCCCACCTCTCTCTCTCTCCCACCTCCCTCTCTCTCCCACCTCCCTCTCTCTCTCTCTCTCTCTCTCTCTCTCTCTCTCCCACCCCTCTCTCTCTCTCTCCCACCCCCTCTCTCTCTCTCTCTCTCTCTCTCTCTTCCACTCTCTCTTTCTCTTAGTCTGGGGAATGTGTGTGTGTGTGTGTGTGTGTGTGTGTTTATGTGGAGACTACAGGAGTGTTTAACAGCTGGCCAGTAAATCCCTCAACCAGAGGAGGAGGTCTGATGTTGAGGGGCTTAGAGGACCCTGCAGAGCCCCCAGCTCTGTCTGACACACACACACACTCACACACACACACACACACACACACACACACACACACACACACACACACACACACACACACACACACACACACACACCACATGAGGCTGGTGGCACCATAATTGGGTAGGACTGGCTCCTGGTAATGAACGGAGTGTAATTGTATCAAATACATCAAACAGATGGTTTCCTTTTCCACACAAACACACACGCGCGCGCACACACACACACACACACACACACACACACACACACACACACACACACACACACACGTGAACAATCATCTGTCAATCTCCATCTGTGAATCAATAATGAACCAAACTTCCACCAATCCATTACCCCACCTCTCACACAGCCCTGTTGCTACCAATCCATTACCCCACCTCACACACAGCCCTGTTGCCACCAATCCATTACCCCACCTCACACACAGCCCTGTTGCCACCAATCCATTACCCCACCTCACACACAGCCCTGTTGCCACCAAAACATGTATTGTGTAACATGAAGTCCTATGAGTGTCATCTGATGAAGATCATCAAAGGTTAGTGATTCATTTTATCTCTATTTCTGCTTTTTGTGACTCCTCTCTTTGGCTGTAAAAATGGCTGTGTTATTCTGTGAATAGGCACGCACCTAACATAATCGCATTCGTCGTAAAGCCTTTTTGAAATCGGACACTGTGGGTGGGGTTAAAAAGAAGTGTATCTTTAAAATGGTCTGAAATACATGTTGAGGAATTTTAATTATGAGATTTCTGCGCCAAACTCTGCACTTTCACTGGCTGTTGTCATATCAGCCATAAGAAGATTGATAAAATCTAACAACATTTCTTGTTTTTTTTTTTGGGGGGGGGGTTAATTCATTTTGACCAGCCCATGTCAACTAAATATATTGTCCAGCTCATCTGCCATTTGCCAGAATTTCCAGATGTCCAATCCAACCCCTGCGATATTCATAGAAGAGCTTTTAGGGCCATTGGACTTGCATATAACTTTTCTCTTCTAGGGGAAGTGAGTCCGTTCCACAATGTCAGACAAGACAATTATTTAATCATGAATTAGAGGTCATCCGTGATGTATTATGGGCCGTACTTTTCCTCAATCCATTGTGTACTTCAGGCTACGGGCTATGGTCTCGGTTTTATGAGGCCCTATATCCTAGCACTGTTGCATTTTACAATAGCTCAATATTGTGCCATTCATCATTCCACACACAGCACACAGCACACACACACACACACACACACACACACACACACACACACACACACACACACACACACACACACACTGGAGATTAACAACACACAACGCCCTGACCGTGTGTGTGTGTGTGTGTGTGTGTGTGTGTGTGTGTGTGTGTGTGTGTGTGTGTGTGTGTGTGTGTGTGTGTGTGTAAAGGTAGGGAGAACAGAGGAGAGGCACACAGACAGAGCAGATTTTTTTTTGTCATGATCGGCTGGCAAGAATGAATATATATTTTTTACTCTGTCCCTCCAAGCTACCCGCCCTTCTTTTTCCTCGCTCCATATAAGGCCCTCTGTCTCCTCCCCCACTTCGCTTCGCTCCATATAAGGCCCTCTATCTCCTCCCCCACTTCGCCTCACTCTATATAAGGCCCTCTATCTCCTCCCCCACTTCGCCTCACTCTATATAAGGCCCTCTGTCTCCTCCCCCCTTTCACCTCGCTCCAAAAAAGGCCCTCTGTCTCCTCCCCCATTTCGCCTCGCTCCAAAAATGGCCCTCTGTCTCCTCCCCCTTTTCCTCACTCCATATAAGGCACTCTGTCTCCTCCCACTTTTTTTCCATCATTCCATATAAGGCCCTCTGTCTCCGTCCCCCTTTTCGCCTCGCTCCATATAAGGCCCTCTGTCTCCTACCCCCTTTCACCTCGCTCCATATAAGGCCCTCTGTCTCCTCCCCCATTTCACCTTACTCCATAAAAGGCCCTGTGTCTTCTCCCCCTTTTTTCCTCATTCCAAATAAGGCCCTCTGTCTCCTTCCCCCCCTATATTTTAGCAGTGTTGCATTTTAAAGTAGCTCAATATTGTGCCATTCATCATTCCACACACACACACACACACACACACACACGGTCAGACTTTTTTTCAGTCATGATCGGCTGGCAAGAATAAATATATATTTTTTACTCTCCCCCTCCAAGCTACCCGCCCTTCTCTCTCCTCGCTCCATATAAGTCTCTATGGGGTGCCACAGGTTTCAATTCTTGGACCGACTCTCTTCTCTGTATAAATCAATGATGTCGCACTTGCTGCTGGTGAGTCTCTGATCCACTTCTACGCAGACGACAACATTCTGTATACTTCTGGCCCTTCTTTGGACACTGTGTAAACAACCCTCCAGGCAAGCTTCAATGCCATACATCTCTCCTTCCGTGGCCTCCAATTGCTCTTAAATACAAGTAAAACTAAATGCATGCTCTTCAACCGATCGCTACCTGCACCTACCCGCCTGTCCAACATCACTACTCTGGACGGTTCTGACTTAGAATACGTGGACAACTACAAATACCTAGGTGTCTGGTTAGACTGTAAACTCTCCTTACAGACCCACATCAAACATCTCCAATCCAAAGTTAAATCTAGAATTGGCTTCCTATTTCACAACAAAGCATCCTTCACTCATGCCGCCAAACATACCCTTGTAAAACTGACCATCCTACCGATCCTCGACTTTGGCGATGTCATTTACAAAATAGCCTTCAACGCTCTACTCAGCAAATTGGATCCAGTCTATCACAGTGCCATCTGTTTTGTCACCAAAGCCCCATATACTACCCACCATTGCGACCTGTATGCTCTCGTTGGCTGGCCCTCGCTACATATTCATCGCCAAACCCACTGGCTCCATGTCATCTACAAGACCCTGCTAGGTAAAGTCCCACCTTATCTCAGCTCGCTGGTCACCATAGCATCAACCACCTGTAGCACGCGCTCCAGCAGGTATATCTCTCTAGTCACCCCCAAAACCAATTCTTTCTTTGGCCACCTCTCCTTCCAGTTCTCTGCTGCCAATGACTAGAACGAACTACAAAAATCTCTGAAACTGGAAACACTTATCTCCCTCACTAGCTTTAAGCACCAACTGTCAGAGCAGCTCACAGATTACTGCACCTGTACATAGCCCACCTACAATTTAGCCCAAACAACTAGTGCTTTGCACCCCATTATTTTTATTTCTACTTTGCACATTCTTCCATTGCAAAACTACCATTCCAGTGTTTTACTTGCTATATTGTATTTACTTTGCCACCATGGCCTTTTTTTTGTCTTTACCTCCCTTCTCACCTCATTTGCTCACATCGTATATAGACTTGTTTATACTGTATTATTGACTGTATGTTTGTTTTACTCCATGTGTCGTTGTATGTGTCGAACTGCTTTGCTTTATCTTGGCCAGGTCCCAATTGTAAATGAGTAAATTGTAAATGAAACTTGTTCTCAACTTGCCTACCTGTTTAAATAAAGGTGAAATATATATATATTTTTTTTAAATAAGGCCCTCTCTCTCCTCCCCCTTACTCCTTACTCCAAATAAGGCCCTCTGTCTCCTCCCCCTTACTCCTCGCTCCAAATAAGGCCCTCTGTCTCCTCCCCCTTACTCCTTGCTCCAAATAAGACCCTCTATCTCCTCCCCCTTACTCCTCGCTCCAAATAAGGCCATCTGTCTCCTCCCCCTTACTCCTGGCTCCAAATAAGGACCCCTGTCTCCTCCCCCTTACTCCTCGCTCCAAATAAGGCCCTCTGTCTCCTCCCTCTTACGCCTCGCTCCAAATAAGGCCCTCTGTCTCCTCCCCCCCTTTCTCCTCACTCCATATAAGGAACTCTGTCTCAAAGGTGTTGCTATGGTTTTGGCTGCTCTGCTCCAACATCTGGGAGGAAAGTTTGCACAGAGACATTTTGACCTCCTTTATGTAATTCCCTGTTTCCACTCTTCCTGGAGAGAGGGAGAGAGGCAGAAGGAGAGCGAGAGGGCTGGAAGGAAGGAGAGGAAGGAAGGAAGGAGAGGAAGGAAGGAAGGAAGGAAGGAAGGAAGGAAGGAAGGAAGGAAGGAAGGAAGGAAGGAAGGAAGGAAGGAAGGGAGGGAGGGAGGGAGGGAGGGAGGGAGGAGGGAGGGAGGGAGGGAGGGAGGGAAGGAAGGAAGGAAGGAGGAAGGAAGGAAGGAAGGAAGGAAGGAGAGAAAGGGATGGAAGGAAGGAAGGAAGGAAGGAAGGAAGGAAGGAGAGAAAGGGATGGAAGGAAGGAAGGAAGGAAGGAAGGAAGGAAGGAAGGAAGGAAGGAAGGAAGGAAGGAAGGAAGGAAGGAAGGAAGGAAGGAAGGAGAGAAAGGGATGGAAGGAAGGAAGGAAGGAGAGAAAGGGATGGAAGGAAGGAAGGGAGGGAGGAAGGAAGGAAGAAAGGAAGGAAGGAAGGAAGGAAGGGAGGAAGGAAGGAAGGAAGGAGAGAAAGGGATGGAAGGAAGGAAGGAAGGAAGGAAGGAAGGAAGGAAGGAAGGAAGGAAGGAAGGAAGGAAGGAAGGAAGGAAGGAAGGAAGGAAGGAAGGAAGGAAGGAAGGAAGGAAGGAAGGAAGGAGAATGGATCTTTAGATGAGAGTCTGTCTGAATGTTTTAGAACTCCCTGACGTTCAGACCCGCCTCAATAGAATGCCCAAACTGGAGCCTCTTCATCTCCTCCTTCTGCCCCCTCTTTCTTTTTTAAATGATGCCATTTTGGACAGAGCCTTTGAGGAGTCAGCACTGGAGCTAGCTAGCTAACTAACAGACAGCCAGGGCCAACATTAACGGAACGTCCACGGCCCAGTAGTCATTGGTCATGCCTCCATGCCGGTTTGTCTGTTTCTCTGGACCAGTTTCCCATGGAGAATTGATATTAGGCACAGTGTTTGTTTTCTTTCTCATTCTCTCTCATCCTTGGTTCACAGTTCACACCACAATGGAGAGAAATATCAACTTCTCTTGATGTAAAGAGTCACCTGTCCTCCTCCTAGATAGCATTGTTTCTAGGAGTGTGCCCTACTTTGACAAGAGCCCTATGGGAACAAAAACCTATACACTTGGGAAAAGGCTGTGTGTGTGTGTGTGTGTGTGTGTGTGTGTGTGTGTGTGTGTGTGTGTGTGTGTGTGTGTGTGTGTGTGTGTGTGTGTGTGTGTAAGGAACGTTCTCTACAGAGGGCTGTGAAGTGATACAACGATATGCGGATGTTCCAGTATTCCAGAGTTTGGGAAACAGTTTGGATGAAAATATAATATTCTGTGATCATCAGAGTCACATTATTATGATTAGTATTAATATTATCGTGTGTGTGTGTGTGTGTGTGTGTGTGTGTGTGTGTGTGTGTGTGTGTGTGTGTGTGTGTGTGTTATGCACAAGCTGAGCTAAGTCACACGCTGGGCTGGGGAACAAAGCAACGAAAGCTGAACTACATTTACATTTACATTTAAGTCATTTAGCAGAGTCTGACTGAACAGAAAGAGAGCTGAACGGAGCCATGAAAACATCGGCTTGGCCCCAAAATGGTATTCTATTTCCCTTCATAGTGCACTACTTTTGACTAGGGGCCTATAGGGCTCTGGTCTAAAGTAGTGCACTGTGTAGAGAATAGGGTGCCATTTGGGATACATTCATATTCTCATAAAATAAGCTAACTTTCGTAAACTCAACTTCCTCTAAGTGCTAAGTATGAACTACATCAAAGAGCCACGCAGAGGTTCATTTAAATAAACATGACGATAAATAATAGCAATAAACAGAATAGAATCCATCCGTCTGTTCTAGAATCCATCCGTCTGTTCTAGAATCCATCCGTCTGTTCTAGAATCCATCCGTCTGTTCTAGAATTCCCACAGATCTCTGTGTCCCGAACGGAACCATATTCCATATTAAGATAATTACTTTTGACCACGGCACATAGAGTGCCCAAAGGGCCCCGGCAAAAGTAGGGCACTACATTTTGTATTTGTATTCATTAAGAAATCTCATTAGTTCCTGCCAAGGCAGTAGCTACTCTTCCTGGGGTTTATTATGGATCCCCATTAGTTCCTGCCAAGGCAGCAGCTACTCTTCCTGGGGTTTATCATGGATCCCCATTAGTTCCTGCCAAGGCAGCAGCTACTCTTCCTGGGGTTTATTATGGATCCCCATTAGTTCCTGCCAAGGCAGCAGCTACTCTTCCTGGGGTTTATTATGGATCCCCATTAGTTCCTGCCAAGGCAGCAGCTACTCTCCCTGGGGTTTATTATGGATCCCCATTAGTTCCTGCCAAGGCAGCAGCTACTCTTCCTGGGGTTTATTATGGATCCCCATTAGGTCATGCCAAGGCAGCAGCTACTCTTCCTGGGGTTTATTATGGATCCCCATTAGTTCCTGCCAAGGCAGCAGCTACTCTTCCTGGGGTTTATTATGGATCCCCATTAGTTCCTGCCAAGGCAGCAGCTACTCTTCCTGGGATTTAATATGGATCCCCATTAGTTCCTGCCAAGGCAGCAGCTACTCTTCCTGGGGTTTATTATGGATCCCCATTAGTTCCTGCCAAGGCAGCAGCTCAAATCATCATGTATTTGTCACATGTAGACTTTACCGTGAAATGCTTACTTACAAGCCCTTAACCTTACTTCAAGAAGAAGAAAATGTTTAGAGTAGACTAAAATAAAAGTAATAATAAAAAGTTACACAATAAGAATAACAATAACAAGGCTAACGAGTCAATGTGGAGACTATATACAGGGGGTACCGGTACAGAGTCAATGTGGAGGCTATATACAGGGTGTTACGGTACAGAGTCAATGTGGAGGCTATATACAGGGTGTTACGGTACAGAGTCAATGTGGAGGCTATATACAGGGGGCACCGGTACCGAGTCAATGTGGAGGCTATATACAGGGGGTACCGATACAGAGTCAATGTGGAGGCTATATACAGGGGGTACCGGTACAGAGTCAATGTGGAGGCTATATACAGGGGTTACCAGTACAGAGTCAATGTGGAGGCTATATACAGGGGGTACCAGTACAGAGTCGATGTGGAGGCTATATACAGGGGGTACCGGTACAGAGTCAATGTGGAGGCTATATACAGGGGGTACCGATACAGAGTCAATGTGGAGGCTATATACAGGGGGTACCGATACAGAGTCAATGTGGAGGCTATATACAGGGGGTACTGGTACAGAGTCAATGTGGAGGCTATATACAGGTTATTACGGTACTGGGTCAATGTGGAGGCTATATACAGGGGGCAAACTTAATGATGGTGTTAGAGTTTGGTTACGCAGTCGTGGGTGAACAGGGAGCACAGGAGGGGACTAAGTACACACCCCTGAGGGGCCCCAGAGTTGAGGGTCAGCGTGGCAGACGTGTTGTTACCTACCCTTACCACCTGGTGTCGGTCCGTCAGGAAGCCCAGGATCCAGTTGCAGAGGGGGTTTAGTCGCAGAGTACATAGCTTAGTTATGAGCTTCGTGGGCACTATGGTGTTGAACGCTGAGCTGTAGTCAATGAACAGCATTCTCACATTGGTGTTCCTTTTGTCCAGGTAAGAAAGGGCAGTGTGGAGTGCAATTGAGATTGCATCGTCTGTGGATCTTTTGGGGCGGTATGTGAATTGGAGTGGGTCCAGGGTGTCTGGGATGATGTTGTTGATGTGAGCCATGACCAGCCTTTCAAGCATTTCATGGCTAACAACATGAGTGCCATGGGACGGTAATCTTTTAGGCAGGTTACCTTCGCTTCCTTGGGCACAGGGCCTATGGTGGTCTGCTTGAAACATGTAGGTATTAGAGACTCAGTCAAGGAGAGGTTGAAAATGTCAGTGAAAAGACTTGACAGTTGGGGCTCGTATGCTTTGAGTACACGTCCTGGTAATCTGTCGCGCCCAGCGGCTTTGTGAATGTTGACCCGTTTAAAAGTTTTGTTCACATCGGCTACCGAGAGCGTTATTATACAGTCATCCAGAACAGCTGGTGCTCTCGTGCATTATTCAGTGTTGCTTGCCTCGAAGCGAGTGTAAAAGGCATTTCGCTCATCTGGTAGGCTCACGTCACTGGGCAGCTAACATCTGGGTTTCCCTTTGTAGTCCGTAACAGTTTTGAAGCCCTGCCACATCCGACAAGCGTCAGAGCCGGTGTAGTAGGATTCAATCTTAATCCTGTATTGATGCTTTGCGTGTTTGATGGTTCGACTGAGGGCATAGCAGGATTTATTATAAACATTCGGATTAGTCTCCCACTCCTTGAAAGCGGCAGTTCTAGCCTTTAGCTCAATGTGGACGTTGCCTGTAATCCATGGCTTCTGGTTGGGATATGCACAGTCACTGTGTGGATGACGTCATTGATGAAACTTATTGATGAAACCAATGACTGAAGTGGTGCATTCCTCAATGCCTTTGGATGAATCCCGGTATAAGGGCTCAGGGCCAGACCCAGATGCAGACATGGAAGGCAGATGGTATGAGTATTTGTTATTTATTAGTTCCAAAAAGGGGTAGGCAAGAGAATGGTTGTGGACAGGCAAAAGGTCAAAATCAGATCAGAGTCCAGGAGATACAGAGTGGCAGGGAGGCTCGAGGTCAGGCAGGCGGGTACAGAGTCCAGAAAACAGGCAAGGGTCAAAACCAGGAGGTGTAGCAAAAGAGACCAGGTACTGGAAACCCCTGCCCCTCAGGAGGAGTCTCACACGCTGGCCATCAATCATCGGGTAGAGAGATGGGCCTAGAAACAGAAGACAGAGGACTGTGAGACAAGGGCTTGATCCTGGAGACATGAAATTGGGGTGAACACAGAGGGTACGGGGGCAACAACAGACAGCAGTGGGACTAATGACTCTATAAAAAAATGGACCAATGAAATGGAGGGAAAGTTTACAGGATTTTACCCGGAGGTCCGCTTGGAAGTGGTCTTGAGAAGAGCCGCCCGAGCTCTTCTACAGGTACGCCAACAGCTGCGGACGAACATCTGGGCTGAAGGTATGTTGACTTCCACTTCTTGCTCTGGAAAGAGAGGGAGCTGATACCCCATGGAGCATTCAAAAGAGGATAGTCCAGTAACCGAGCAGGAGGATAGTCCAGTAACCGAGCAGGAGGATAGTCCAGTAACCGAGCAGGAGGATAGTCCAGTAACCGAGCAGGAGGATAGTCCAGTAACCGAGCAGGAGGATAGTCCAGTAACCGAGCAGGAGGATAGTCCAGTAACCGAGCAGGGGAGAGTGTTCCTGGCATTTTCCACCCAGGCCAGTTGCTATTGTTATTCATCGATTGCTGCTCAGCATTTAACACCTCCAAACTAGTCATTAAACTCTAGCGTCGAGCAATCCCTTATCCGGGAGCGTAATCATAGCCTCAAGCTCATTACCATAACGCAACGTTTCCTATTCATGAAAATCGCAAATGAAATGAAATGAATATATTGAAACACAAGCTTAGCCTTTTGTTAACAACACTGTCATCTCAGATTTTCAAAATATGCTTTAACCAAAGCTATACAAGCATTTGTGTAAGAGTATTGATAGCCTAGCATAGCATTAAGCCTAGCATTCAGCAGGCAACATTTTCACAAAAACAAGAAAAGCATTCAAATAAAATCATTTACCTTTGAAGAACTTAGGATGTTTTCAATGACGAGACTCTCAGTTAGATAGCAAATGTTCATTTTTTCCAAAAAGATGATTTGTGTAAGAAAAATAGCTCCATTTTGTTTGGCTAAGAAAAAAAACGAAAATGCAGTCACTTACAACGCCAAACTTTTTTCCAAATTAGCTCCATAATATCAACAGAAACATGGCAAACGCTGTTTAGAATCAATCCTCAAGGTGTTTTTACCATATCTATTCGATAATCTATCAGTGGTGGCAGTTGGTTTCTCATCAGAAGAAAACTGAAAAATACTGCAGCTGGAGATTACGCAATAATTGCGACGGAGGACACCAAGCGACCACCTGGTAAATGTAGTCTTTTAGGGTCAATCTACCAATGATATGCCTACAAATACGTCACAATGCTGCAGACACCTTGGGGAAAACGTGGAAAAGGTACGCTGACTCCTAGCTCCTCCACAGCCATATAAGGAGTCATTGCCGTGAGGCGGTTTCAAAAAATGCGGCACTTCCTGATTGTATTTTTATCTGGGTTTTTTCTGTAACATCAGTTCTGTGGCACTCACAGACAATATCTTTGCAGTTTTGGAAACGTCAGAATGTTTTCTTTCCAAAGCTGTCAATTATATCCATAGTCGAGCATCTTTCCGTGACAAAATATCTTGTTTAAAACGGGAACGTTTTTCATCCAAAAATTAAAAGAGCGTCCCCTATATCGAAGAAGTTAAGCTCAAGACCCTGGGTCTCAACCCCGCCCTGTGCAACTGGGTCCTGGACTTCCTGACGGGCCGTCCCCAGGTGGTGAGGGTAGGTAACAACATCTCCACCTCGCTGATCCTCAACATTGGGTCCCCACAAGGGTGCGTTCTCAGCCCTCTCCTGTACTCCCTGTTCACCCACAACTGCATGGCCATGCACGCGCATCACCTGGGGAAAACTACCTGCCCTCCAGGACACCTACACCACCCGATGTCACAGGAAGACCAAAAAGATCATCAAGGACAACAACCACCAGAGCCACTGCCTGTTCACCCCTCTATCATGCAGAAGGTGAGGTCAGTACAGGTGCATCAAAGCGGGTACCGAGAGACTGAAAAATGTATGTAATAAATGTATCACTAGCCACTTTAAACAATGCCACTTTATATGTGTTTTCATACCCTACATTACTCACCTCATATGTATATACTGTACTCTATACCATCTACTGCATCTTGCCATATTGATGTAATAAATGTATCACATTTAAAACTTATTTGGGATAGGGGGCAGCATTTTCACTTTTGGATGAATAAGGTGCCCAGAGTAAACTGCTTCCTACTCTGTCCCAGATGCTAATATATGCATATTATTTGTAGTATTGGATAGAAAACACTCTGAAGTTTCTAAAACTGTTTGAATGATTTCTGTGAGTATAACGGAACTCATATGGCAGGCAAAAACCTGAGAAAAAATCCAAACAGGAAGTGGGAAATCTGAGGTTTGTAGTTTTTGAACTCAGCCCTATCGAATACACAGTGAGATATGGGTTATGTTGCACTTCCTAAGGCTTCCACTAGATGTCAACCGTCTTTAGAACGTTGTTTCAGGCTTCTACAGTGAAGGGGGGCCGGATGGGAGCTGTTTGACTAAGGGGTCTGCCTGCAGCCTCGTTCTCAGTCACGAGCATTCACATGAGAGGTATCTCTCGTTCCATTGCTTTTCTACAGACAATGGAATTCTCCGGTTGGAACATTATTGAACTTTTATGATAAAAACATCCTAAAGATTGATTCTATACTTAGTTTGACAAGTTTCTTCGACCAGTTAAGTAAAGTTCCATGCATAACACTTGAATTTTCATCAACATTTATAATGAGTATTTCTGTGAATTCATGTAGCTCTCTGCAATATCACTGCATGTTTTGGAACTACTGAACGTAACACGCCAATGTAAAATACGATTTTTGGATATAAATATGAACTTTACTGAACAAAACATACATGTATTGTGTAACATGATGTCCTATGAGTGTCATCTGATGAAGATCATCAAAGGTTAGTGATTCATTTTATCTCTATTTCTGCTTTTTGTGACTCCTCTCTTTGGCTGTAAAAATGGCTGGGTTTTTCTGTGAGTTGATGGTGACCTAACATAATCGTTTGTGGAGCTTTCGCTGTAAAGTATTTTTGAAATCAGAAACTGTGGCTGGATTAACAATAATTGTATCTTTAAAATGGTGTAAAATGCTTGTATGTTTGAAAAAATGTGATTTATGAGATTTCTGTTGATTTGTATTTGGCGCCCTGCAATTTCATTGGCTGTTGAATAGGGGTTCTGCTAGGTTAAACAATGTGACTTGATATAATGTTTTCATACCCCCACATTACTCATCTCATATGTATATACTGTAACCTATACCATCTACTCCATCTTGCCTATGCCGTTCGGGCCATCACGCATTCATATATTTTTATGTACATATTCGTATTCATTCCGTTACA
>NC_088396.1:55001185-55009694 GCF_034236695.1 Oncorhynchus nerka
GACACTATGTTACTAATAGGTTAATATAGACACTATGTTAATATAGACACTATGTTACTATAGACACTATGTTACTAATAGGTTAATATAGACACTATGTTAATATAGACACTATGTTACTAATAGGTTAATATAGACACTATGTTAATATAGACACTATGTTACTATAGACACTATGTTACTATAGACACTATGTTAATATAGACACTATGTTAATATAGACACTATGTTAATATAGACACTATGTTAATATAGACACTATGTTACTATAGACACTATGTTACTATAGACACTATGTTACTAATAGGTTAATATAGACACTATGTTAATATAGACACTATGTTACTATAGACACTATGTTACTATAGACACTATGTTACTATAGACACTATGTTACTATAGACACTATGTTACTATAGACACTATGTTAATATAGACACTATGTTAATATAGACACTATGTTACTAATAGGTTAATATAGACACTATGTTACTATAGACACTATGTTACTATAGACACTATGTTACTATAGACACTATGTTAATATAGACACTATGTTACTATAGACACTATGTTACTATAGACACTATGTTAATATAGACACTATGTTACTAATAGGTTAATATAGACACTATGTTAATATAGACACTATGTTACTATAGACACTATGTTACTATAGACACTATGTTACTATAGACACTATGTTACTATAGACACTATGTTACTATAGACACTATGTTAATATAGACACTATGTTAATATAGACACTATGTTAATATAGACACTATGTTACTAATAGGTTAATATAGACACTATGTTAATATAGACACTATGTTAATATAGACACTATGTTAATATAGACACTATGTTACTATAGACACTATGTTACTATAGACACTATGTTACTATAGACACTATGTTACTATAGACACTATGTTACTATAGACACTATGTTAATATAGACACTATGTTGTTAGACACTATAGACACTATGTTAATATAGACACTATGTTACTAGACACTAGGTTAATATAGACACTATGTTACTATAGACACTATGTTACTATAGACACTATGTTATGTTATATAGACACTATGTTAATATTACTATAGACACTATGTTTATAGACATATGTTACTATAGACACTATGTTAATATAGACACTATGTTACTATAGACACTATGTTAATATAGACACTATGTTATATAGACACTATGTTACTATAGACACTATGTTACTATAGACACTATGTTACTAATAGGTTAATATAGACACTATGTTACTATAGACACTATGTTACTATAGACACTATGTTACTATAGACACTATGTTACTATAGACACTATGTTACTATAGACACTATGTTAATATAGACACTATGTTACTATAGACACTATGTTAATATAGACACTATGTTAATATAGACACTATGTTACTATAGACAATATAGACACTATGTTAATATAGACACTATGTTAATATAGACACTATGTTAATATAGACACTATGTTAATATAGACACTATGTTAATATAGACACTATGTTAATATAGACACTATGTTACTAATAGGTTAATATAGACACTATGTTAATATAGACACTATGTTAATATAGACACTATGTTAATATAGACACTATGTTATATAGACACTATGTTAATATAGACACTATGTTACTATAGACACTATGTTAATATAGACACTATGTTAATATAGACACTATGTTAATATAGACACTATGTTAATATAGACACTATGTTACTATAGACACTATGTTACTATAGACACTATGTTAATATAGACACTATGTTAATATAGACACTATGTTAATATAGACACTATGTTAATATAGACACTATGTTAATATAGACACTATGTTAATATAGACACTATGTTAATATAGACACTATGTTAATATAGACACTATGTTTAGACACTATATAGACACTATGTTACTATAGATATAGACACTATGTTAATATAGACACTATGTTAATATAGACACTATGTTACTAATAGGTTAATATAGACACTATGTTAATATAGACACTATGTTACTATAGACACTATGTTAATATAGACACTATGTTAATATAGACACTATGTTAATATAGACACTATGTTACTATAGACACTATGTTAATATAGACACTATGTTACTATAGACACTATGTTATTAATAGGTTAATATAGACACTATGTTAATATAGACACTATGTTAATATAGACACTATGTTACTATAGACACTATGTTAATATAGACACTATGTTAATATAGACACTATGTTACTATAGACACTATGTTAATATAGACACTATGTTAATATAGACACTATGTTAATATAGACACTATGTTACTATAGACACTATGTTAATATAGACACTATGTTAATATAGACACTATGTTAATATAGACACTATGTTAATATAGACACTATGTTATTAATAGGTTAATATAGACACTATGTTAATATAGACACTATGTTACTATAGACACTATGTTAATATAGACACTATGTTATATAATAGGTTACACTATGTTAATATAGACACTATGTTGTTAGGTTAATATAGACACTATGTTTAATATAGACACTATGTTATATAGACACTAGGTTAATTAATATGTTAATATAGACACTATGTTACTATAGACACTATGTTATATAGACACTATGTTAATATAGACACTATGTTAATATAGACACTATGTTAATATAGACACTATGTTAATATAGACACTATGTTACTATAGACACTATGTTAATATAGACACTATGTTAATATAGACACTATGTTAATATAGACACTATGTTTATATAGTTAATATAGACACTATGTTAATATAGACACTATGTTAATATAGACACTATGTTAATATAGACACTATGTTAGACTATAGACACTATGTTAATATAGACACTATGTTACTATAGACACTATGTTAATATAGACACTATGTTACTATAGACACTATGTTAATATAGACACTATGTTACTATAGACACTATGTTACTATAGACACTATGTTAATATAGACACTATGTTACTATAGACACTATGTTAATATAGACACTATGTTAATATAGACACTATGTTAATATAGACACTATGTTAATATAGACACTATGTTAATATAGACACTATGTTAATATAGACACTATGTTACTATAGACACTATGTTAATATAGACACTATGTTAATATAGACACTATGTTAATATAGACACTATGTTAATATAGACACTATGTTAATATAGACACTATGTTACTATAGACACTATGTTACTATAGACACTATGTTAATATAGACACTATGTTATTAATAGGTTAATATAGACACTATGTTAATATAGACACTATGTTAATATAGACACTATGTTAATATAGACACTATGTTAATATAGACACTATGTTACTATAGACACTATGTTACTATAGACACTATGTTAATATAGACACTATGTTAATATAGACACTATGTTAATTAGACACTATGTTACTATAGACACTATGTTAATATAGACACTATGTTAATATGTTAGACACTATGTTACTATAGACACTATGTTAATATAGACACTATGTTTAATATAGACACTATGTTAATATAGACACTATGTTAATATAGACACTATGTTACTATAGACAATATATGTTATATAGACACTATGTTAATATAGACACTATGTTTATAGACACTATGTTAATATAGACACTATGTTACTATAGACACTATGTTAATATAGACACTATGTTACTAGACATATGTTAATATAGACACTATGTTAATATAGACACTATGTTAATATAGACACTATGTTATATAGACACTATGTTAATATAGACACTATGTTACTATAGACACTATGTTAATATAGACACTATGTTAATATAGACACTATGTTAATATAGACACTATGTTAATATAGACACTATGTTTAATATAGACACTATGTTAATATAGACACTATGTTACTATAGACACTATGTTAATATAGACACTATGTTACTATAGACACTATGTTTAGTTAATATAGACACTATGTTAATATAGACTATGTTACTATGTTAATATAGACACTATGTTAATATAGACACTATGTTAATATAGACACTATGTTACTATAGACACTATGTTACTATGTTATAGACACTATGTTACTATGTTACTAATAGGTTAATATAGACACTATGTTACTATGTTACTATAGACACTATGTTAATATAGACACTATGTTAATATAGACACTATGTTAATATAGACACTATGTTAATATAGACACTATGTTAATATAGACACTATATGTTAATATAGACACTAATGTTAATATAGACACTATGTTAATATAGACACTATGTTACTATAGACACTATGTTAATATAGACACTATGTTACTATAGACACTATGTTAATATAGACACTATGTTAATATAGACACTATGTTAATATAGACACTATGTTAATATAGACACTATGTTATTAATAGGTTAATATAGACACTATGTTAATATAGACACTATGTTAATATAGATAGACACTATGTTAATATAGACACTATGTTAATATAGACACTATGTTAATATAGACACTATGTTAATATAGACACTATGTTACTATAGACACTATGTTAATATAGACACTATGTTACTATAGACACTATGTTAATATAGACACTATGTTACTATAGACACTATGTTAATATAGACACTATGTTACTATAGACACTATGTTAATATAGACACTATGTTAATATAGACACTATGTTAATATAGACACTATATAGACACTATGTTACTAACTATGTTAATATAGACACTATGTTAATATAGACACTATGTTAATATAGACACTATGTTAATATAGACACTATGTTAAGACACTATGTTAATATAGACACTATGTTAATATAGACACTATGTTAATATAGACACTATGTTAATATAGACACTATGTTAATATAGACACTATGTTACTATAGACACTATGTTAATATAGACACTATGTTACACTATGTTAATATAGACACTATGTTAATATAGACACTATGTTACTAATGTTAATATAGACATAGACACTATGTTACTATATAGACACTATGTTACTATAGACACTATGTTAATATAGACACTATGTTAATATAGACACTATGTTAATATAGACACTATGTTAATATAGACACTATGTTAATATAGACACTATGTTAATATAGACACTATGTTACTATGTTATGTTATAGACACTATGTTAATATAGACACTATGTTACTATAGACATATGTTAATATAGTTATGTTATATAGACACTATGTTAATATAGACACTATGTTAATATAGACACTATGTTAATATAGACACTATGTTAATATAGACACTATGTTATTAATAGGTTAATATAGACACTATGTTAATATAGACACTATGTTACTATAGACACTATGTTAATATAGACACTATGTTACTATAGACACTATGTTAATATAGACACTATGTTAATATAGACACTATGTTAATATAGACACTATGTTACTATAGACACTATGTTACTATAGACACTATGTTAATATAGACACTATGTTACTATAGACACTATGTTAATATAGACACTATGTTAATATAGACACTATGTTACTATAGACACTATGTTAATATAGACACTATGTTACTATAGACACTATGTTAATATAGACACTATGTTACTATAGACACTATGTTAATATAGACACTATGTTACTAATAGGTTAATATAGACACTATGTTAATATAGACACTATGTTAATATAGACACTATGTTACTATAGACACTATGTTAATATAGACACTATGTTAATATAGACACTATGTTACTAATAGGTTAATATAGACACTATGTTACTAATAGGTTAATATAGACACTATGTTACTATAGACACTATGTTAATATAGACACTATGTTACTATAGACACTATGTTAATATAGACACTATGTTAATATAGACACTATGTTATATAGACACTATGTTAATATAGACACTATGTTAATATAGACACTATGTTAATATAGACACTATGTTAATATAGACACTATGTTAATATAGACACTATGTTAATATAGACACTATGTTACTATAGACACTATGTTAATATAGACACTATGTTAATATAGACACTATGTTAGACACTATGTTAATATAGACACTATGTTAATATAGACACTATGTTAATATAGACACTATGTTAATATAGACACTATGTTAATATAGACACTATGTTACTATAGACACTATGTTAATATAGACACTATGTTAATATAGACACTATGTTAATATAGACACTATGTTAATATAGACACTATGTTAATATAGACACTATGTTAATATAGACACTATGTTAATATAGACACTATGTTACTATGTTATAGACACTATGTTAATATAGACACTATGTTATATAGACACTATGTTAATATAGACACTATGTTAAGACACTATGTTAATATAGACACTATGTTACTATAGACACTATGTTAATATAGACACTATGTTAATATAGACACTATGTTAATATAGACACTATGTTAATATAGACACTATGTTAATATAGACACTATGTTAATATAGACACTATGTTAATATAGACACTATGTTAATATAGACACTATGTTAATATAGACACTATGTTAATATAGACACTATGTTACTAGACATATGTTACTATATAGACACACTATGTTAATATAGACACTATGTTACTATAGACACTATGTTAATATAGACACTATGTTAATATAGACACTATGTTAATATAGACACTATGTTACTATAGACACTATGTTAATATAGACACTATGTTACTATAGACACTATGTTAATATAGACACTATGTTACTAATAGGTTAATATAGACACTATGTTACTATAGACACTATGTTAATATAGACACTATGTTAATATAGACACTATGTTAATATAGACACTATGTTAATATAGACACTATGTTATTAATAGGTTAATATAGACACTATGTTACTATAGACACTATGTTAATATAGACACTATGTTAATATAGACACTATGTTAATATAGACACTATGTTAATATAGACACTATGTTAATATAGACACTATGTTACTATAGACACTATGTTAATATAGACACTATGTTAATATAGACACTATGTTAATATAGACACTATGTTACTATAGACACTATGTTAATATAGACACTATGTTACTAATAGGTTAATATAGACACTATGTTAATATAGACACTATGTTAATATAGACACTATGTTACTATAGACTATGTTACTATGTTAATATAGACACTATGTTAATAGGTTATAGACACTATGTTAACTAATGTTAATATAGACACTATGTTACTATAGACACTATGTTACTATAGACACTATGTTAATATAGACACTATGTTACTATAGACACTATGTTAATATAGACACTATGTTAATATAGACACTATGTTAATATAGACACTATGTTAATATAGACACTATGTTACTATAGACACTATGTTATATAGACACTATGTTAATATAGACACTATGTTAATATAGACACTATGTTAATATAGACACTATGTTAATATAGACACTATGTTACTATAGACACTATGTTAATATAGACACTATGTTAATATAGACACTATGTTAATATAGACACTATGTTAATATAGACACTATGTTAATATAGACACTATGTTATGTTAATATAGACACTATGTTAATATAGACACTATGTTAATATAGACACTATGTTACTAATAGACACTATGTTAATATAGTACTATGTTAATATAGACACTATGTTAATATAGACACTATGTTACTAATATAGACACTATGTTATATAGACACTATGTTACACTATGTTAATATAGACACTATGTTACTATAGACACTTGTTAATATAGACACTATGTTAATATAGACACTATGTTACTAGACACTATGTTAATATAGACACTATGTTAATATAGACACTATGTTACTATAGACACTATGTTAATATAGACATATGTTAATATAGACACTATGTTAATATAGACACTATGTTAATATAGACACTATGTTACTATAGACACTATGTTAATATAGACACTATGTTACTATAGACACTATGTTAATATAGACACTATGTTACTATAGACACTATGTTATATAGACACTATGTTACTATAGACACTATGTTACTATAGACACTATGTTAATATAGACACTATGTTACTATAGACACTATGTTAATATAGACTATGTTACTATGTTACTATAGACACTATGTTACTATAGACACTATGTTAATATAGACACTATGTTACTATAGACACTATGTTACTATAGACACTATGTTAATATAGACACTATGTTAATATAGACATGTTAATATAGACACTATGTTAATATAGACACTATGTTACTATAGACACTATGTTACTATAGACACTATGTTAATATAGACACTATGTTACTATAGACACTATGTTAATATAGACACTATGTTACTATAGACACT
>NC_088396.1:55014794-55037294 GCF_034236695.1 Oncorhynchus nerka
TATTTTTTGCAAGTTTATTAATAGCCCAACTTCCACATTACTGGCCCAGTAAGGATTCATTGACTTTATAAACTGATTGAAATCGTATTTACAGCTTCCAACTCAAAGGCAAACTTCACAGAAATTGAAATAACTGATAATCATAATAATGAGCCCGCTAAATGGGTGAATCACCCACGGAGATTGATCGCTGACCTCAGCAGCAATGAATTGGAGAATCGATCTGCTATGCCGAGGGGCTGAACATTTAGCGTTCGATGCATTAAGTGGGAAAAAATGCAGAAATTGCGACAGACGCTCCCAAAATAGACCATCAGGCGCAGGCGTTGAGAATTTTCTCTCCAGTTTAACCTAAACCTATGCCCACCAGCAGAGATGGACAGTGGTCCAATACCTCAGTGCCCAGCAGAGGCACGAGCAGGAAGCTGTGGAGTTGAAGGGACAGGTAGGGAGAACCAGGAAGTTGGCGATAAAAGCGAAAAAAAGACAAACTGCTGCTAGCCGAGTAACTGCGTTTGAGAACAGATCAATTCAAAGATTTGACTAGCACTTATGACAAAGAGCTCAAACAAACTATTGACCAAACCGTATTCTACAGGAACAACTCGTTTTAGCCCAAACTAAATACGATGAAGTACCGCAAAAACTAGATGGATCTGACGAGCTAGCTAAAAAACAGGGGCGAGCAACTCGATGCAAAAGGTTTTGAATTAAACCACTCAATGCAATAATGTTCTATTCCAAAAAGCTAGAGATCAAAGACGATCAGTTAATGAACACAATGACCAAGTTGGATTTCAAAACAGCAGAACTCCTTGAAGTCCCTGATTTAAGGAAGGATGAGAAAGACCAGGTGAGAAAGTTGAAACGTGACCTATCAGCACTGGATCTCCACACTCTCCTGCAAACCATGACAGAGAAGTATGAGGCTGAGCGGAGCGAGACACCTACGTGTCTAAAATAAACACCTTCAACTCCCAGGTTGTCTGCGATGCGTTAGAGGAACTCCAGAACAGTCAGGCGCTATCGCGGGACAATCAAACCAAGCAACCTAGCTCACAACCGTAGCTGAGGGTACGAGGTAATGTAGACGACAGATTTCAGACTCCACCTCTCTTTTAGGGGTTCTTCCTGTTGGTCATTCGGCCCACAGTGACATGGCGCCCTCCACCAACACAGCCAAAGCTTGGCTTTTCCTCTTGGCCTTTCGGGCCCTAAGACACGGGACAGTGCAGATGCTCCCCGCTCACTCGCGAGGAACGTCTTGACAAAATCGTCGGCCTCTTTGACACCATTCCAGGAAAGCCAACCGACACAAGCAGACATAGAGGACACCTAGGATGTCTACCGAAATGCTACGAATGCCGACAGGCTTTACCTATTGAAGCGAACATCCAACAGACATCCGCCTACAAGAGCAACACGTGAAAAACGACTACGCTAAATTTGCCCCAGTTTTGAAAATAGAATTCAGTGGTTCTGCGACTCGCAAACACGACAGCTCGTTGGTTAACAATATCAAACAAGCTCGAAATGAACACCCACAAGCCTACTATCATAGGTTTAGTTCAGTTTACTTTGGCATGCTCACTGAAACAGGAATGGAAGACCTATTACCATTCAAACAACTGTTTCTGTCAAACATGTCTCCCAACTTCATTAACTACTTGGGCCCTACTGTCAACACTCCGAGAGCTTGCGAGCACCACGTTTGAAGCACCGAAAGCAAGCCCTAACCCTAACCCTAACCCTAGCCCTAACTCTAACCCTAACCCTAACTCTAACCCTAACCGTAACCCTAACCCTAACTCTAACCCTAACCCTAACCCTAACTCTAACCCTAACCCTAACCCTAACCGTAACCCTAACCTAACAGGTTCCATTGAGATCGACCTGGCCGCTACGTCTCTGCACCTAACCCTCACAAAGGGTCAGAACACAAGGGCAACAAAGTGTTCAACAAGATCTAAATGTTAACCCGAAACAATATTGAAGCTCTCACCAACCCTATTCAACTTAGGGATAACTAGCGTTTAACTATCAATGGTAACCCGCTGATGGAACTAAACGCTAACGATCCACTTACCTCCATGTACAGAATCTGACTCAAGCGGATATTTACCATTCCTCGGCACACTCAGCTAGGAACATTGATTGATTACATATTCCATGATTGTGAACTTGACTTTCACAGAAACCCTAATAATAAAACAGCAAGCTTTTCAACATGTTGACACAGAAGATGGATCTGAAGATGGATCTGAAGATGGATCTGAAGATGTTGACACAGAAGGTGTGAAGATGGATCTGAAGATGGATCTGAAGATGTTGACACAGAAGGTGTGAAGATGGATCTGAAGATGGATCTGAAGATGTTGACACAGAAGGTGTGAAGATGGATCTGAAGATGCTGACACAGAAGGTGTGAAGATGGATCTGAAGATGGATCTGAAGATGTTGACACAGAAAGTGTGTGCCAATGAATCTGAAGATGGACAATAGATCTACGTTACAATTGATGAGTCTGTAGTCTCAAAAGGGCTCTCTGACATCAGTGCCGAAATTCGACCACAAAGAAGGCAGACACAGTAATATGCTTTTGTCTTAAAGATAACCCTTTTCAAAAAGGTACACAGACCATTATAATTGGAACACAGTGGATACAGATATTATTCTCCTCCTTACTGGGCTGTTCATCCATCTTAACCCATAAAGCTGTGGGTTGTTTTTATGGTATCGACAGGTTGTGACCTGGGCAAAAAGACAGCGTCAAAGTCA
The DNA here is from genome assembly GCF_034236695.1 of Oncorhynchus nerka. NCBI lineage: Eukaryota > Metazoa > Chordata > Actinopteri > Salmoniformes > Salmonidae > Oncorhynchus > Oncorhynchus nerka. The sequence goes on from NC_088396.1 coordinate 55,017,573, forward strand.
TTTCCAGAGGTCACCGATGCCTTTGTTTCTATGGCAGCTGAATCATTTTGACACCTCGATCTGAATTTGTCAATTTTTCACATTGCTTTGAGAGACACCTGTGCTCTCTTTAACAAGACAACCAACCTAGATGATCTCAATGATCTGAGGAAGGATCTCTTCTCCAAGAGGTCATTCTCGGGGGATGACCTCCCCACCCCAACATAAGCGGCACTGCTGCAACATTCATACCCGCATGTCTACCAAACAAGCATTTGTTCAACAAGTCTAAAACCATCCAATCGGTACCTTCACCAGCGATTTTGGACGTTGCATGTTGTGTTTTATATTTGTGTTTTCAATATATTTATTAAAATACTACAGACAATAAAGCTACATGTGATCACAACCTCTCTGGCCCTCGTGTTAAGATGTCAAACATTCATTGAATGACACCTTTGTGTGCACTATGCAGATGGAGACTGTCAGGTCTGCATGTGAGTCGAGCTCTGTTTACCAAGGAGGTGTGTTTCTGGATCCTGTTCGCCACATTGTGTAAACATCTTCAGGTGAACTGCTGCCAATTGATATTCTATTGATATATAGAACACATACTGTAAGGCTGGTGATAGTTTCACAATGTCTTCTTGTAAACAACCAGGTAGGAATACATTTACTGTAAATGCAAATTACACTTGGGGGGGAGGAAATTGTTTTAAACAATTGAGAGTTTGAAAGTAAAGCTGTTCCCAGGGATAAAACCAGATCAGATTATGAAATTATTCATAAGCAAACAATCATAAAGTCTGGGTCACCTCAAGCTACAGTCTGTCTGTTTTCTGTTCTCAGGAAAGAGCATGGCCCCAGCCAATAAAACTCCAGCTACGAGTCGGTCTAGACGCTGTTCTTCTAGCTCATATCGCCTCGTCTAACGACGATGTCCGTGTGCTTGAACGGTTCAATTCCCGACTGAGAGAGAAACTGCAACCCTTCCTGAAACAATCCAATGGAGGCCAAAGCCAAGTAAGTTGTTTGTTTCACCTTCTTCCAACAAACGTACAACGTACGGTACATGTGTCAATATGAGGCATAGTTGCACAAGTGTTTGTGGCTTCCCGGACACAGATTACATGCTTAGACTTGACCTGGACAAAAAAGAATGTATGCTCAATGGAGAATCACTATTTAAATGTGCTTTTTTTTTAGCGCAGGTTTAATCTGGACGCGGGAAACCGGCCCTCTATAGACAATCCTATGTACATTTTGAAAATATTTACTGAATCTGATTATTTTGTCGACATGTCAAGATCATTGTTTGACTTTCCAATAGAGAAACTGAATAGAGAAACTGAATAGAGAAACTGAATAGAGAAACTCAATGGAGAAACTCAATGGAGAAACTCAATGGAGAAACTGAATAGAGAAACTGAATAGAGAAACTGAATAGAGAAACTCAATGGAGAAACTGAATGGAGAGAAACTGAATAGAGAAACTGAATAGAGAAACTCAATGGAGAAACTGAATAGAGAAACTGAATAGAGAAACTGAATAGAGAAACTGAATGGAGAGACTCAATAGAGAAACTGAATAGAGAAACTGAATAGAGAAACTGAATAGAGAAACTCAATGGAGAGACTCAATAGAGAAACTGAATAGAGAAACTGAATAGAGAAACTGAATAGAGAAACTCAATGGAGAGACTCAATAGAGAAACTGAATAGAGAAACTCAATGGAGAGACTCAATAGAGAAACTGAATAGAGAAACTGAATAGAGAAACTCAATGGAGAGACTCAATAGAGAAACTGAATAGAGAAACTCAATGGAGAGACTCAATAGAGAAACTGAATAGAGAAACTCAATAGATACTCAATAGAGAAACTGAATAGAGAAACTCAATAGAGAAACTGAATAGAGAAACTCAATAGAGAAACTCAATAGAGAAACTGAACTGAGAAACTCAATAGATACTCAATAGAGAAACTCAATGGAGAGACTCAATAGAGAAACTGAATGGAGAGACTCAATAGAGAAACTCAATAGATACTCAATAGAGAAACTCAATAGATACTCAATAGAGAAACTCAATGGAGAGACTCAATAGAGAAACTCAATGGAGAGACTCAATAGAGAAACTCAATAGAGAAACTGAATAGAGAAACTAGAGAAACTGAATAGAGACTCAATAGAGAAACTGAATAGAGAAACTCAACAGAGAAACTGAATAGAGAAACTCAATGGAGAGACTCAATAGAGAAACTGAATAGAGAAACTGAACAGAGAAACTGAATAGAGAAACTGAACAGAGAAACTGAATAGAGAAACTGAATAGAGAAACTGAATAGAGAAACTGAACTGAGAAACTCAATGGAGATACTCAATAGAGAAAGAGAAACTGAATAGAGAAACTGAATAGAGAAACTGAACTGAGAAACTCAATAGATACTCAATAGAGAAACTGAATAGAGAAACTGAATAGAGAAACTGAACAGAGAAACTCAACTGAGAAACTCAATAGATACTCAATAGAGAAACTGAATAGAGAAACTGAATAGAGAAACTGAACAGAGAAACTCAACTGAGAAACTCAATAGATACTCAATAGAGAAACTGAATAGAGAAACTCAATGGAGAGACTCAATAGAGAAACTGAATAGAGAAACTGAACAGAGAAACTGAATAGAGAAACTGAACAGAGAAACTGAATAGAGAAACTGAATAGAGAAACTGAATAGAGAAACTGAACTGAGAAAAACTCAATAGATACTCAATAGAGAAACTGAATAGAGAAACTGAATAGAGAAACTGAACAGAGAAACTCAACTGAGAAACTCAATAGATACTCAATAGAGAAACTGAATAGAGAAACTCAATGGAGAGACTCAATAGAGAAACTGAATAGAGAAACTGAACAGAGAAACTGAATAGAGAAACTGAACAGAGAAACTGAATAGAGAAACTGAATAGAGAAACTGAATAGAGAAACTGAACTGAGAAACTCAATAGATACTCAATAGATAGAGAAACTGAATAGAGAAACTGAATAGAGAAACTGAACAGAGAAACTCAACTGAGAAACTCAATAGATACTCAATAGAGAAACTGAATAGAGAAACTCAATGGAGAGACTCAATAGAGAAACTGAATAGAGAAACTGAACAGAGAAACTGAATAGAGAAACTGAACAGAGAAACTGAATAGAGAAACTGAATAGAGAAACTGAACTGAGAAACTCAATAGATACTCAATAGAGAAACTGAATAGAGAAACTGAATAGAGAAACTGAACAGAGAAACTCAACTGAGAAACTCAATAGATACTCAATAGAGAAACTGAATAGAGAAACTGAATAGAGAAACTGAATAGAGAAACTGAATAGAGAAACTCAACAGAGAAACTGAACTGAGAAACTCAATAGATACTCAATAGAGAAACTCAATAGAGAAACTGAATAGAGAAACTGAACAGAGAAACTCAACTGAGAAACTCAATAGATACTCAATAGAGAAACTCAATAGATACTCAATAGAGAAACTGAATAGAGAAACTCAACAGAGAAACTCAATAGATACTCAATAGAGAAACTCAATGGAGAAACTCAACAGACAGACTCAACAGAGAGACTCAATAGAGAAACTGAATAGAGAGACTCAATAGAGAAACTGAATAGAGAAACTCAATGGAGAGACTCAATAGAGAAACTGAATAGAGAAACTGAACAGAGAAACTGAATAGAGAAACTGAACAGAGAAACTGAATAGAGAAACTGAATAGAGAAACTGAATAGAGAAACTGAACTGAGAAACTCAATAGATACTCAATAGAGAAACTGAATAGAGAAACTGAACAGAGAAACTCAACTGAGAAACTCAATAGATACTCAATAGAGAAACTGAATAGAGAAACTGAATAGAGAAACTGAACAGAGAAACTCAACTGAGAAACTCAATAGATACTCAATAGAGAAACTGAATAGAGAAACTGAATAGAGAAACTGAATAGAGAAACTCAACTGAGAAACTCAATAGATACTCAATAGAGAAACTGAATAGAGAAACTGAATAGAGAAACTGAATAGAGAAACTGAATAGAGAAACTCAACAGAGAAACTGAACTGAGAAACTCAATAGATACTCAATAGAGAAACTCAATAGAGAAACTGAATAGAGAAACTGAACAGAGAAACTCAACTGAGAAACTCAATAGATACTCAATAGAGAAACTCAATAGATACTCAATAGAGAAACTGAATAGAGAAACTCAACAGAGAAACTCAATAGATACTCAATAGAGAAACTCAATGGAGAAACTCAACAGACAGACTCAACAGAGAGACTCAATAGAGAAACTCAATAGAGAGACTCAATAGAGAAACTCAACAGAGAGACTCAACAGAGAAACTCAATAGATAAACTCAATAGAGAGACTCAACAGACAGACTCAACAGAGAAACTCAATAGAGAGACTCTATAGAGAGACTCAACAGACAGACTCAACAGAGAGACTCAACAGAGAGACTATAAAAGCTATAGGATTCAACACTGTCCCATTGGTTCAGTCATTTACTCTATGTGAACTGGGAGAGAGGGGCTCAAGTAGGAAAATATCAATATGCAGGGTAATATCAATAAGCAGGATAATTATGCAGGAAGGAAATTCAAACCACTGAAAGTCAAACAAGGGAGGATACAAGAGTGACTGATTGGCTGAGTGGACAGGAGGAACTGGAAGGTGTATTGTGAGACAGAGAGCAGTCAAACACTTTTGTTCAGACAGTGTATCAGAGAGTACTATTTTAATAAAACGTAGTGTTATTGGAAGCATTAGGATAGGAATCGGGATAGTGTGTTAATATCTCAGTTATCAGCTGTCGGGGGAGAGTGTGTCAGGGACTCCTGGGCATATTGTCCTGTCAAAATGGATAAGGATCCATCAGGTCACAGTGGCAGTCCAGCCACACACAGGTAAGATCTTAAAAAGAACAACTTTCAACCTCTGCAAATTGCTATGTTAGTTCGAACAGTATTTCTCAAATCCCGTCATGGGGTACCCCCAGGGATGTACAGGTTTATTCCATTCCAGTATTGGGTACCCCCAGGGATGTACAGGTTTATTCCATCCCAGTATTGGGTACCCCCAGGGATGTACAGGTTTATTCCATCCCAGTATTGGGTACCCCCAGGGATGTACAGGTTTATTCCATCCCAGTATTGGGTACCCCCAGGATGTACAGGTTTATTCCATCCCAGTATTGGGTACCCCAGGATGTATAGGTTTATTCCATCCCAGTATTGGGTACCCCCAGAGATGTATAGGTTTATTCCATCCCAGTATTGGGTACCCCCAGGATGTATAGGTTTATTCCAGCCCAGTATTGGGTACCCCCAGAGATGTATAGGTTTATTCCATCCATCCCAGAGAGTATAGGTTTATTCCAGGTACCCCCAGGATGTACAGGTTTATTCCAGCCAGTATGGTAGGTTTACTCCCCCAGGATGTATAGGTTTATTCCATCCATGGGGTACCCCCATGTATGGTTTATTCCATCCAGTATTGGGTACCCCAGGGATGTATAGGTTTATTCCAGCCCAGTATTGGGTACCCCCAGGGATGTACAGGTTTATTCAAGCCCAGTATGGGGTACCCCCATGGATGTATAGGTTTATTCCATCCCAGTATTGGGTACCCCCATCCCAGTATGGGGTACCCCAGGGATGTAGTATTGGGTACCCCCCAGGATTTATTCCAGCTCAGTATGGTGTACCCCCCAGGGATGTATAGGTTTATTCCATCCCAGTATGGTGTACCCCCAGGGATGTACAGGTTTATATCATCCCAGTATTGGGTACCCCCAGGGATGTATAGGTTTATTCCATCCCAGTATTGGGTACCCCAGGGATGTACAGGTTTATTCCATCCCAGTATGGGGTACCCCCAGGGATGTATAGGTTTATTCCATCCCAGTATGGGGTACCCCCAGGGATGTACAGGTTTATATCATCCCAGTATTGGGTACCCCCAGGGATGTATAGGTTTATTCCATCCCAGTATGGGGTACATCCCCATTGGGGGATGTACAGGTTTACTCCATCCCAGTATGGGGTACCCCCAGGGATGTATAGGGTTTACTCCATCCCAGTATGGGGTACCCCCAGGGATGTATAGGTTTATTCCATTCCAGTATTGGGTACCCCCAGGGATGTACAGGTTTATTCCATCCCAGTATTTTGTACCCCCAGGGATGTATAGGTTTATTCCATCCCAGTATGGGGTACCCCAGGGATGTACAGGTTTATTCCAGCTCAGTATGGTGTACCCCCAGGGATGTATAGGTTTATTCCATTCCAGTATTGGGTACCCCCAGGGATGTATAGGTTTATTCCATCCCAGTATTGGGTACCCCCAGGGATGTATAGGTTTATTCCATTCCAGTATTGGGTACCCCCAGGGATGTATAGGTTTATTCCATCCCAGTATTGGGTACCCCCAGGGATGTATAGGTTTACTCCATCCCAGTATGGGGTACCCCCAGGGATGTACAGGTTTATTCCACCTCAGTATGGGTTACCCCCAGGGATGTACAGGTTTATTCCATCCCAGTATGGGGTACCCCCAGGGATGTACAGGTTTATTCCATCCCAGTATGGGGTACCCCCAGGGATGTACAGGTTTATTCCATCCCAGTATGGGGTACCCCCAGGGATGTACAGGTTTATTCCACCTCAGTATGGGTTACCCCCAGGGATGAATAGGTTTATTCCATCCCAGCACTAGCACTTTAGATTTGTCTATTCAACTCATCATCAAGCCCTTGATTAGTTGAACCAGGTGCACAATTTTAAAGATCAGGTCCTGATATTTTGGATCCCTGCTTTTTAAATCTGGCAGCTGATTTCATAGCTGAATGTAACGACTGTTGGTGGAAGAAGGTGAGGACCAAAGTGCAGCGTGGTACGTGTTCGTCATTTATTAAATAGAACTGAATCACTAAATACAAAGTAACAAAAGAACAACTGAAACAGCTCCACCAGGTGCAAAACACACTAAACAGAAAATAACTACCCACAAACACAGGTGGGAACAGGCTACCTAAGTGTGGTTCTAAATCAGAGACAACGATAGACAACTGCCTCTGATTGGGAAACATACCAGGCCAAACACATAGAAATACAAAACATAGAATGCCCACCCCAACTCACGCCCTGACCAAACCAAAATAGAGACGTAAAAAGGAACTAAGGTCAGGACTTGACACTGAACCACTTACATCTCTGTTCAATCTAACCCTGGAATGTAATGAAATTCCAAAGATCTGAAATCAGCATTTGTCCAACCACTTTTAAAAGGGGGAGATCCAACTCTTTTAAATAATTATAGGCCAATCTCAAAGCTGTCACCCCTGGTGAAAATACTTGAAACCCTTGTAAGTGAACTGCTAAAATAGTTATTTACTAACAAATCAATGTACCAATCAGGCTTCAGGAAGAAGCATAGCACAATTACCACATCCATTAAGGTTTTAAACGATATCACTGAAGCCATTGACAAAAACATCACTGTGTCTCAGTTTTTCTTGATCTCTCTAAGGCTTTTGATAAAGTTGATCATGCTATACTAAGGCAGGGATTGTCGAGTGTAGGTCTTTCGGGAGCATGAAGTTGCATGGTTTGCTAACTGTCTGATAGAACTCAGTGCACTCAATTTGATGGGCTTATGTCTGTTAAATTGTCTGTCCTGAATGGTGTGCCCCAAGGCGCTGTACTTGGTCCTCTCTGATTTAGACAAAAATGTCCAAAATGCACAACTTCATTTTTATGCTGATGATACTGTTATTTACTGTTGTGCCTCGTCTCTTACAAAAGCTTTCCAGAACATGCAAACTGCTTTTTATACTGTTCAACATACCTTATCCTCAATACTGACAAAACTAAACTAATGGTGTTTTCTAATGCAAGAAATAGACCTCTGAACCTTTCGCCTATTACTACCTGTCAGGGCAAGGAGACTGAGGTTGTAACCTCATATAAATATCTTGGAATTTTAATTGATGACAGCCTCTCTTTTAAATTGCATATTCAACAACTTACAAAAGAATTGAAGCTGAAATTGGGATTTTATTTTAGGAATAAGGCCTGTTTTTCTTTGAAGCCAGAAGGAGGCTAGTATCAGCTACATTTATGCCTTTACTAGACTATGGGGATAGTTTATATATGAATGCTTCCGCTCAGTGTTTGAGATCAATTGACACCCTTTACCATGGCACTTTGAGATTTATTTTAACCTGCAAAACCCTTACGCACCACTGCACTTTGTATACCAGGGTTGGCTGGTCTTTCTAGTCACTCGTAGGCTCAGTCACTGGTTTATTTTTTATTTACAAAGCCATTTAGGGTTTACTACCTTTTTATTTGTGCATTTTTATTGTTCAGAAATGTGGTGGGTACTCTCTTCGTTCGCTGGACTTTATCCTGCTAACTGTTCTAAATGTCCGAAATGAATTTGGTAAAAGGGCTTTTATGTACTCTGCGCCATCGTCTTGGAACACCTTGTAAAATACTTTTAAACTGGAAGAACTTGTCCCGATTGGTGTTTTTAAATCACTGATGAAGGATTTTGAGGCTGATTCCCTGACCTGTCAATGTTTCTAATTTGCCGTTTTACACTCTTGTGAATTCAATGGTTTTTACTAGATTACTTGTAATTTTTCATGTTGTCTGTCTGTAATCTTTTTGTAATGACTTGGTGCTGCCTATCTTGGCCAGGGCGCTCTTGAAAAAGAGACTTTAATCTCAATGAGCCCTTCTTGGTTAAATAAAGGATAAATAAATCAAATTAATCAAATTTAGCTGAGTAAAAAATGTTGAGAATCACAGGATTTACAAACATATCAGGTCTTCCTGCTGTATTCCATCCTGTGAATTAGCCTTGTCTTCATGTACTCAGGTAACATCCTCTGTGTATGTGTGTTGGTATGTATTATGTGTGATTAAGGTGTACTGCTGTTCATGAGTGAGAGTGGGAAGGGTTCTAATGTCTAATGATCTTTACAGGAAGGGGAAGGGTTCTAATGTCTAATGATCTTTACAGGAAGGGGAAGGGTTCTAATGTCTAATGATCTTTACAGGAAGGGAAGGGTTCTAATGTCTAATGTTCTTTACAGGAAGGGGAAGGGTTCTAATGTCTAATGATCTTTACAGGAAGGGGAAGGGTTCTAATGTCTAATGATCTTTACAGGAAGGGGAAGGGTTCTAATGTCTAATGATCTTTACAGGAAGGGGAAGGGTTCTAATGTCTAATGATCTTTACAGGAAGGGGAAGGGTTCTAATGTCTAATGATCTTTACAGGAAGGGGAAGGGTTCTAAGGTCTAATGTGGTCTACAGGAAGGGGAAGGGTTCTAATGTCTAATGATCTTTACAGGAAGGGAAGGGGTCTAATGTCTAATGTTCTTTACAGGAAGGGGAAGGGTTCTAAGGTCTAATGTTCTTTACAGGAAGGGGAAGGGTTCTCAGGTCTAATGTTCTTTACAGGAAGGGGAAGGGTTCTCAGGTCTAATGTTCTTTACAGGAAGGGGAAGGGTTCTCAGGTCTAATGTTCTTTACAGGAAGGGGAAGGGTTCTCAGGTCTAATGTTCTTTACAGGAAGGGGAAGGGTTCTCAGGTCTAATGTTTTTACAGGAAGGGGAAGGGTTCTCAGGTCTAATGTTCTTTACAGGAAGGGGAAGGGTTCTCAGGTCTAATGTTCTTTACAGGAAGGGGAAGGGTTCTCAGGTCTAATGTTCTTTACAGGAAGGGGAAGGGTTCTCAGGTCTAATGTTCTTTACAGGAAGGGGAAGGGTTCTCAGGTCTAATGTTCTTTACAGGAAGGGGAAGGGTTCTCAGGTCTAATGTTCTTTACAGGAAGGGGAAGGGTTCTCAGGTCTAATGTTTACAGGAAGGGGAAGGGTTCTCAGGTCTAATGTTGTCTACAGGAAGGGGAAGGGTTCTCAGGTCTAATGTTCTTTACAGGAAGGGGAAGGGTTCTAAGGTCTAATGTTCTTTACAGGAAGGGGAAGGGTTCTAATGTCTAATGTTCTTTACAGGAAGGGGAAGGGTTCTCAGGTCTAATGTTCTTTACAGGAAGGGGAAGGGTTCTCAGGTCTAATGTGTTCTACAGGAAGGGGAAGGGGTCTCAGGTCTAATGTGGTCTACAGGAAGGGGAAGGGTTCTAATGTCTAATGATCTTTACAGGAAGGGGAAGGGTTCTCAGGTCTAATGTTCTTTACAGGAAGGGGAAGGGTTCTCAGGTCTAATGTTCTTTACAGGAAGGGGAAGGGTTCCAGGTCTAATGTTGTTTACAGGAAGGGGAAGGGATTCTCAGGTCTGAAAGTTCTTTACAGGAAGGTAAGAAGGGTCACCATGTCTAATCTGTCTACAGGAAGGGAAGGGCTCTAGGCTGAATCTTGAAGAAAGGGAAGACAGTCAAACACTCTGTTCTTAAACAGTAAGAGCAGTCTATTGTGATTGGAGATCAGGCCTGAAAAAACAAATGGCTCACTATGTTGTAAACAGTAAGGCAGATTGTGATTGGTCTAATGCCCATACCAAATGGCTCACTATTCTACAGGCCCAAGGGGTAGTGGTTCTCAGGCCCAGGGTAGTGCACTAGTTACAGGAAGGGGAAGGGGTGCACTAGTTTCTAATGGGGTCTTTGCACTACAGGGAAGGGGAAGCAAGGGCCCATTAGGTGCACTGATCTTTACAGGGGCCCGTTGAGTAATGTCTAGTTTCAACGGGGCCCATTGGAGTAGTGCACTAGTTTCAACCAGGACAGTCAGCTCCAGCTGATCAAATAGTGTTGTACCAAATGGGGACGGTGCTTCTGTATTCATGGAGTACTTGCTGGGGATTTACTGCATGTCCTGTACAGGATTAAGGATTCACATGTGATTATGTACCCTCCTGATATTTAAAACATCATAGGTCACTTACTTTAAACATAAGTGCCAGTTTACCAGGAACAGATCGAGTCTCAGTCTAGTTATTACAGATTGAATGTTCGGGCTCAGTGACGTGCTGACTTCCGTAGCTGAACTTCAGCTGGTGTGGCCAGAGAATGATGGACCTACCCCCTCTGAATTCTGCTTCCACTCTGTTTGTAAATGTTTCCAGTGCGTGGCAAGCTGAACGTCCAGGTGGCCAGAGAATGATGGACCTACCTCTCTGATTCTGCTTTTTCTCTATGCCCTACTAGGGAATGTTTCTTGCCAACGCCCTTTAGTCTTGATCCAAAAATTGCTTGATTGATTTGTGTCGTGCCCTGACAGATGGTACAGAGCCAGAGGGTAATGCTGAGGTCACTGGTCTGTTAGAAGGACAGTACCCGGACGATGGTCAGCCTGGCCCAGTCGGGAACCATACCTGTCAGACAGCTCCCAAGAGGTACATCACAACAGAGTTTTAATGTGTTGTGTTGTATTGTGCTGTGTTGTGTTGTATTGTGTTGTGTTATATTGTGTTGTGTTCTGTTATATTGTATTGTATTGTGTTGTATTGTATTGTATTGTGTTGTGTTGTATTGTATTGTGTTGTGTTTATATTGTATTGTATTGTGTTGTGTTGTATTGTATTGTTATATTGTATTGTATTGTGTTGTATTGTATTGTGTTATATTGTATTGTGTTATATTGTATTGTATTGTGTTGTATTGTATTGTATTGTGTTGTGTTGTGTTGTATTGTGTTATATTGTATTGTATTGTGTTGTATTGTATTGTGTTGTATTGTGTGTTGTATTGTATTGTATTGTGTTGTGTTGTGTTGTTGTGTTGTTGTGTTTGTTATATTGTGTTGTGTTCTATTGTATTGTATTGTGTTGTTGTATTGTACCTTGTGTTGTGTTGTGTTGTATTGTATTTGTTGTTCTGTTATATTGTATTGTGTTGTATTGTATTGTATTGTGTTGTGTTGTGTTGTATTGTGTTGTATTGTGTTGTGTTCTGTTATATTGTATTGTGTTGTATTGTATTGTATTGTGTTGTGTTGTGTTGTATTGTGTTGTATTGTGTTGTGTTGTGTTGTATTGTGTTGTATTGTGTTGTATTGTGTGTTGTGTTGACGTCCCCTTGAGTCTTTTCCTGGTTAAATAAAGACATTAAAGAAACATAAACATTTTAGGCTCTAAGGAGGCGCAAGTGTCAAAGAAACGTTTTTTTTTTGCAATTTTGTCGTGTAAAAACTAGCGCACTGGCATTTTCCACCCCTTACGCAAGAGTTGGTTATTTACCTGTCTAACATTAGCTCACTTGCACTGAGGCGAAATATATAAGGTGTGTCCTTAAAAACATACGCCAAAATGCCAATTTCAGTCGGGCAACTGGTGATATCCAAGACGGACCAAAAAGCTGCTCTTAGCGGTAACGCAATTGGTTATGGCATTGATTTTGCTAGCGGAGGTGCAAACAGGTGCCTTATCGGGTACATTACAATGTTTTATTTAATATCACGAGCAGCCACAAACAGTCAACAGACTTTGCCCTTTTTATTCATATTGGACATTATTTTTGTCCAGATTCTGTGAAAACGTTTTGGACTCATTATGGTCGATGCCTATTTTGCATGAAAGGTGTCAGTGATTGTAGGAAACCTGTTTAGGAAAATCAAGTTATTTAAAAATGACAGTTTATTGTTTTTCGTTGTAAAAAAAAAAAATACATCTTACACTTTCCTCTGTTGGACATAACTGTCAAATCGCGGCAATTCCTGACACTGTCCGTGTTTCTGAATCCGTTTAACGGCTATTAGCCGGTGTGCTTGTTTACTTTTCGCCTGGCAAAGTCACTACTGGCCACATTAACAGCGATGGTTCTCGAAATGTGAATGCAATGACCATAGCAGGGATCATCATCTAGATTCAGACAATTGTTTCTCGAGCGGATGGTCAGGGGACCGGAACGTAATTACAAATTGTCCGCAAGAAGCCCAAACCGATTTGACAATCATTTCAAACCTTGCTTACGTTTGTGTTCATCATATAGCTCTATTATACGTGGGAATAGTTTGGGACAGATTTGCTAAATTAAAATAACTTGGATTTGCTGGTGCTTTTACAGTCTTTTATGTATAAAAAAATAAATAATAATATACAGTGAGGAGAACAAGTATTTGATTCACTGCCGATTTTTCCTACTTACAAAGCATGTAGAGGTCTGTCATTTTAATCATAGGTACACTTCAACCGTGAGAGACGGAATCTAAAACAAAAATCCATAAAATCACATTGTATGATTTTTAAGTAATTAATTAGCATTTTATTGCATGACATGAGTATTTGATCACCTACCAACCAGTAAGAATTCCGGCTCTCACAGACCTGTTCGTTTTTATTTAAGAAGCCCTCCTGTTCTCCACTCATTATCTGTATAATTGCACCTGTTTGAACTCGTTGAACTCGGGGGGGGGAGTACTTTTTATGTCTATTTACATAACTGCAGGACTAAAATATCAGCATGTTACCCTTCTAATTTTGTCTCTCTTTACGTTGATTCTTCGCGGGAGATATTTTCAAACATTTGTGAAGCCTTTTAACCAATCAGGTTACCGGAAATTACTAATCTTTCTAATCTGTCTAAAGAGGATATCGCGATGTATGGACGAGCTAACGATATGCCTCGCTCAGGAAAACAAGCTTCTGAAGGCTATTTGATTCAACATGGAGAGTTTTAACATGAGAACAAGAACGACATTTATGGAATGTGTAGTTGACGGAGTTTGGTAAAATGATACAAATCAATCATTTGTATACAGTATAGCCGATTTATTTATTTATTATTTTTATTTATTTATGATGTATTTGTACATTTTGTGAAAGTATCGAAGATATATTTGCAAAATATCCCAAAATCTGAAAATTGACTGATCAAAATGTTTGCCTGTGGTTTGACTGTATAACTCATGGTAATAATGTCAATGTAATAACTCCACACAGGTCTAAACTAAGACCAAAGATTCTGGACAGTGAGAAAAAGCCACAGAGTTTCCAGGTAGGTTGACTGATTCATATTGTATCTGTTACTCCTGTGTTGAGGGACTAGTCCTGATTGGTTCATATTGTATCTGTTACTCCTGTGTTGAGGGAATAGCCCTGATTGGTTCATATTGTATCTGTTACTCCTGTGTTAAGGGAATAGCCCTGATTGGTTCATATTGTACATGTTACTCCTGTGTTGAGGGAATAGTCCTGATTGGTTCATATTGTATCTGTTACTCCTGTGTTGAGGGAATAGCCCTGATTGGTTCATATTGTATTTATTACTCCTGTGTTGAGGGAATAGCCCTGATTGGTTCATATTGTATCTGTTACTCCTGTGTTGAGGGAATAGCCCTGATTGGTTCATATTGTATCTGTTACTCCTGTGTTGAGGGAATAGCCCTGATTGGTTCATATTGTATCTGTTACTCCTGTGTTGAGGGAATAGCCCTGATTGGTTCATATTGTATCTGTTACTCCTGTGTTGAGGGAATAGACACTGGATGTTTGGGACACATTGCCATTAACTTCCAAAACTTCTGTCCTCATATGACGAAATCTGTATATTCTCAACTGTACATGTCCTCTCCTATCATGTGTAATTTGTACTGTATCCACGAGGTATATGCTGATAGTATATTATGTGTAGATTCTTCTGTCTATATTCTGTCTGTCCATTGCTGGCAAAACCATTTAACTTGGTGAATAAAGGTGACTTTGATTATCTTCCCTCCAGATTGCCATCAACATCACCGAGGCCAAACAGCTGGTGGGGGAGAATATTGACCCTAGTGTAATCATGGAGATCGGAGACGAGAAGAAACAGACCACTGTCAAAGAGGGCACCAACGCCCCTTTCATCAATGAGGTGAACCTTCTCCTCTGAGCCTGGTTCCTCTCTAGGTTTCTTCCTAGGATCCTGCCCTCTAGGGAGTCTGTACCCTCTGAGCCTGGTTCCTCTCTAGGTTTCTTCCTAGGATCCTTTCCTCTAGGGATTCTTTCCCCTCTGAGCCTGGTTCCTCTCTAGGTTTCTTCCTAGGATCCTGCCCTCTAGGGAGTTGTTTCCGAGCCACTGTGCTAATGCTTCTCTATTGCTTGCTGTTTGGGGTTGTATGATGGGTATCTATCTGTAAAGCATTACACTGTAACAAGTATTGTAGTTAATTGTAATAACTCATAGTAACACTGTAATAACAACATGTAACTGGTGGTAATTGCACTCTGTAATCACAGAGGTGTAATAACAAATGCTTGTTACCGTGCTTGTTACTAATGGACAAGTTTCTACTAAATTCACCAATTTAGTGTTTAGTTTCTTCTCAGCTGATTCAGTAATAACGGTCAGAATGTTGTGGTCTCTGGTGGACAGATGCACTGGGTGTCTGAGATTACAACGGTTGGAGGCTCAAAAGGCTCTACCGGCAGTTGAATGCACTCTTCAAAATCTGCACTCAATGTTTTTGCTCGCACTTGCACCTAAAGAAATGTAATAAAAAAAGGGGTTAAGTTGATTCTATATAAATGACTTACTACTCGTTACCAAGTGAAGATACCTACAAAACATAAGATGAGCTTCTACTTTTCTAGACTTTATTGCAACATGTAAAGAAGACTTTGTTAGTGCATACTGAATCACAACATTAGCCTACATTTCACGGTATAATTTCACTTAGTTATCTTCACTTCATCCATATCTGCAGTATGTTTAGTCATGTTTTAAATCGTGTTCATTTTTACACAAGGAATCCACTTCCCTGTCGTCGGTCCCATCTTGAGTTTTGGTGACTCCAGAACGAGGCATGATGTCTCTGTAAACTCTCCGTCGGCTGGGGGAGTTTTGGTGACTCCAGAAAAGAGGCATGATGTCTCTGTAACTCTCCGTCGGCTGGGGGAGTTTTGGTGACTCCAGAAAAGAGGCATGATGTCTCTGTAACTCTCCGTCGGCTGGGGGAGTTTTGGTGACTCCAGAAAAGAGGCATGATGTCTCTGTAACTCTCTGTCGGCTGGGGGAGTTTTGGTGACTCCGGAAAGAGGCATGATGTCTCTGTAACTCTCCGTCGGCTGGGGGAGTTTTGGTGACTCCAGAAAGAGGGAGTTTTGGTGACTCCGGAAAGAGGCATGATGTCTCTGTAACTCATTTCTGACTAAATAATAAGGATTTTTATTGTTAGATTAACGATTTAATGAATTAGATTAAACCCTACTCAATAACTTAAAAATCAGTAATCTAAGTGGTGACTCATATCCGTAGCCTATAGTAAGAGTAGCCTAAAGAGCTGGGATTGTCTTTCTTTATTCCCGTTTTTTTACCATTACAAGTAACAATATAAAAACCACAAAACTCTGACTCTGTCTTCGTCTGTTTCTTCTTTCTTGTTAATTAACATTTTCCCATCCTGGAGTCTTGTTGTGAATCTGTGGTAGAGAAAAAGAATAGATGACTATTTAGGATTGACACTCTACTTTACCCCTAGTTATCATCGCCATGACAACTAGTTAAGGCACATAGCTAGCTAGGCCTTGCTAGCTACCAGTTGTTGCGTTATCCATTTAGCAATAATACTGCTTGTTTTAATACTAATACTCTTAATAACTAATAACTCCTGTTTAATAAAGCCGTGAAAACAAGGTTCAGGGATTACCATCAAGTCCAGCTAACGTTAGCTAGCGTGTAGCGACCGTAGCATATTCTGTCAGCTTTAGCTAGCTAGCTAAGGTTTAGAAAAATAGGATGCAATCGGAAACTTTAACATTTGTAACAAGCATGGTAGTAAACATTTGCTATTACACCCCTGTAATTACAGACTGCAATTACCAACAATTACATTGTTATTGTTATTGTTATTACAATGTAACTATGAATTATTACAATGTCTGTTACACTGTAATTACATATGGAATTACACTGTAACAAAGACCCTTAAAAATGAAGTGTTGCCAGATGGTTGGTATTGGAATGAGACTAATAATCATTTTCTTTTCCTTGTTGCTCAAAGATTTGTAACAATCTTATCTCTGTTTTTTTGAAACAGTACTTCGTGTTTGATTATTACGGCCATCAAGAGAGCTTTTTTGACAAAGTCATCACACTATCAGTAAGCAAACCATAAAGATATTCAACCATATATTTTCAAGAGTCGTGTAAAAAGCACAAAAAAAAAAACTAAAAAAAAAACCTCTTCAATATTTAGTTTGTCTGTTTCTTCTCCAGGTGATGCATACCAAGATCATGAAAGGCTTCTGTGTGGGCTCCTTCAAGATGGATGTGGGAACGGTCTATAGACAACCTGGTAAGAGAACGACATCCACACCACATGCTCTAATTCTCCCCACGCTTCAGCCCGGTGCTCCTTCATAACTGACTGGATTGCTGAAAAGCTAACTGAAGGCTAATGCTAACTTTCTTGCTGTTTTTCAAATGTGAGTTCTGGTGAGTGAGATGTCCGATTGATTTGTTACAGCAGCAAATAATAGTTCTTAGGTCACCAGTTCACCAATGTGGGCGGTGCTGATTTGGACAGCAGACATCAGGACCGGGGTCAAAGGTTACCTGAAGTGCGACATCAGCGTGATGGGGAAGGGAGATGCCATACAGCCCTTTCAGAAGACCAGCGATGCTGAGGAGCAGATAGACAAGTAAGACACACACACACACACACACACACACACCTCTCTCAGAAGACCAGCGATGCTGAGTAACAGACAAGTAAGACACACTCTTGTTTGACCTGCATGCAGACAAGGTGTGTTTAAGCAGTAGCATGCAGACAGGTGTGTTTAAGCCCTAGCATCAGAAGAGCATGCAGACAGGTGTGTTTAAGCAGTAGCATGCAGACAAGGTGTGAAGACAGGTTTAACACAGTAGCATGCAGACAAGGTGTGTAGCATGCAGACAGGTGTGTTTAACAGTAGCATGCAGACAGGTTTAGCATGCAGACAGGTGTGTTTAAGCAGTAGCATGCAGACAGGTGTGTAGCATGCAGACAGGTGTGTTTAAGCAGTAGCATGCAGACAAGGTGTGTTTAAGCAGTAGCATGCAGACAAGGTGTGTAGCATGCAGACAGGTGTGTTTAAGCAGTAGCATGCAGACAGGTGTGTTTAAGCAGTAGCATGCAGACAAGGTGTGTTTAAGCAGTAGCATGCAGACAATGTGTGTTTAAGCAGTAGCATGCAGACAGGTGTGTGTTTTAAGCAGTAGCATGCAGCATGCAGAAGGTGTGTTTAAGCAGTAGCATGCAGACAGGTGTGTTTAAGCATAGCATAGCATGCAGACAGGGTGTTTAAGCAGTAGCATGCAGACAGGTGTGTTTATGCAGACAGGTGTGTTTAAGCAGTAGCATGCAGACAAGGTGTGTTTAAGCAGTAGCATGCAGACAATGTGTGTTTAAGCAGTAGCATGCAGACAGGTGTGTTTAAGCAGTAGCATGCAGACAAGGTGTGTTTAAGCAGTAGCATGCAGACAGGTGTGTTTAAGCAGTAGCATGCAGACAGGTGTGTAGCATGCAGACAGGTGTGTTTAAGCAGTAGCATGCAGACAGGTGTGTTTAAGCAGTAGCATGCAGACAGGTGTGTTTAAGCAGTAGCATGCAGACAGGTGTGTTTAAGCAGTAGCATGCAGACAGGTGTGTTTAAGCAGTAGCATGCAGACAGGTGTGTTTAAGCAGTAGCATGCAGACAAGGTGTGTTTAAGCAGTAGCATGCAGACAGGTGTGTTTAAGCAGTAGCATGCAGACAAGGTGTGTTTAAGCAGTAGCATGCAGACAAGGTGTGTTTAAGCAGTAGCATGCAGACAAGGTGTGTTTAAGCAGTAGCATGCAGACAGGTGTGTTTAAGCAGTAGCATGCAGACAGGTGTGTAGCATGCAGACAGGTGTGTTTAAGCAGTAGCATGCAGACAGGTGTGTAGCATGCAGACAGGTGTGTGCAGTAAGCAGACAGGTGTAGCATGCAGACAGGTGTGTTTAAGCAGTAGCATGCAGACAGGTGTGTTTAAGCAGTAGCATGCAGACAGGTGTGTAGCATGCAGACAGGTGTGTTTAAGCAGTAGCATGCAGACAGGTGTGTTTAAGCAGTAGCATGCAGACAGGTGTGTTTAAGCAGTAGCATGCAGACAAGGTGTGTTTAAGCAGTAGCATGCAGACAAGGTGTGTTTAAGCAGTAGCATGCAGACAGGTGTGTTTAAGCAGTAGCATGCAGACAGGTGTGTTTAAGCAGTAGCATGCAGACAGGTGTGTAGCATGCAGACAGGTGTGTTTAAGCAGTAGCATGCAGACAGGTGTGTAGCATGCAGACAGGTGTGTTTAAGCAGTAGCATGCAGACAGGTGTGTTTAAGCAGTAGCATGCAGACAGGTGTGTTTAAGCAGTAGCATGCAGACAGGTGTGTTTAAGCAGTAGCATGCAGACAAGGTGTGTTTAAGCAGTAGCATGCAGACAAGGTGTGTTTAAGCAGTAGCATGCAGACAGGTGTGTTTAAGCAGTAGCATGCAGACAAGGTGTGTAGCATGCAGACAGGTGTGTTTAAGCAGTAGCATGCAGACAAGGTGTGTTTAAGCAGTAGCATGCAGACAAGGTGTGTTTAAGCAGTAGCATGCAGACAAGGTGTGTTTAAGCAGTAGCATGCAGACAGGTGTGTTTAAGCAGTAGCATGCAGACAGGTGTGTTTAAGCAGTAGCATGCAGACAAGGTGTGTTTAAGCAGTAGCATGCAGACAGGTGTGTTTAAGCAGTAGCATGCAGACA
>NC_088396.1:55044794-55070967 GCF_034236695.1 Oncorhynchus nerka
CTCTCTACTATATTCTATTATACTCTACTCTACTCTCTACTATATTCTATTATACACTACTCTACTCTACTCTACTATATTCTATTATACACTACTCTGCACTACTCTACTCTCTACTATATTCTATTATACACTACTCTGCACTACTCTACTCTGTACTATATTCTATTATACACTACTCTGCACTACTCTCTACTATATTCTATTATACACTACTCTACTCTCTACTATATTCTATTATACACTACTCTGCACTGCTCTACTCTCTACTATATTCTATACTCTACTCTATTCTACACTCTACTATGTTATATTATACACTACTCTGCTCTATTATACACTACTCTACTCTATTATACACTACTCTACTCTATTATACTCTACTCTACTCTATTATACACTACTCTACTCTATTATACTCTACTATATTCTATTATACACTACTCTACTCTATTATACTCTACTATATTGTATTATACACTACCCTACTCTATTATACTCTACTATATTCTATTATACACTACTCTACTCTACTCTCCACTATATTCTATTATACACTACTGTGCACTGCTCTACTCGCTACTATTCTATTATACACTACTCTGCACTACTCTACTCTCTACTCTATTATACACTACTCTACTCTATTATACACTACTCTACTCTATTATACTCTACTCTACTCTATTATACACTACTCTACTCTATTATACACTACTCTACTCTATTATACTCTACTATATTCTATTATACACTACTCTACTCTATTATACTCTACTATATTGTATTATACACTACCCTACTCTATTATACTCTACTATATTCTATTATACACTACTCTACTCTCTACTATATTCTATTATACACTACTGTGCACTGCTCTACTCGCTACTATTCTATTATACACTACTCTGCACTACTCTACTCTCTACTCTATTATACACTACTCTACTCTATTATACACTACTCTACTCTATTATACTCTACTATATTCTATTATACACTACTCTGCACTACTCTACTCTCTACTATATTCTATTATACACTACTCTGCACTGCTCTACTCTCTACTATATTCTATTATACACTACTCTACACTACTCTACTCTCTACTATATTCTATTATACACTACTCTGCACTACTCTCTACTAAATTCTATTATACACTACTCTACTCTACTCTCTACTATATTCTATTATACACTACTCTGCACTGCTCTACTCTCTACTATATTCTATTATACACTACTCTGCACTGCTCTACCCGCTACTATATTCTATTATACACTACTCTGCACTGCTCTACTCTCTACTCTATTGTACACTACTCTACTCTATTATACACTACTCTATTATACTCTATTATACTCTACTATATTCTATTATACACTACTCTACTCTATTATGCTCTACTCTAATCTACTATATTATACTCTACTCTACTCTATTATACACTACTCTACTCTATTATACACTACTCTACTCTATTATACACTACTCTATTATACTCAACTCTATTCTATTATACTCTACTCTATTATACTCTACTCTACTCTATTATACTCTACTCTACTCTACTCCATCTTCTCTATTCTATTCTATTCTAGTTTACTCTACTCTCCTCTATTCTCGTTTACTCTATTCTAGTTTACTGTACTCTACTCTCCTCTACTCTATTCTAGTTTACTATACTCTACTCTCTACTCTACTCTCCTCTATTCTCGTTTACTCTATTCTAGTTTACTTTACTCTACTATTCTACTCTACTCTACTCTCCACTTCTCTACTCTATTCTAGTTTACTCTACTCTACTCTCCACTTCTCTACTCTATTCTAGTTTACTCTCCTTTTTTCTCTTCTCTACTCTACTCTACACTACTCTAGTTTACTCTACTCTATTCTAGTTTACTCTTCTCTACTCTATTCTAGTTTACTCTACTCTATTCTAGTTTACTCTAATTTACTCAACTCTCATCTCTCTTTTTTATTTTCTCTTCTCTCCTCTCTACTGTACTATTCCCCCTCTGCTCCCTTCTCCTCTCCTCCCTTCTCCTCTCCTTCTCCTGTCCTCCCTTCTCCTCTCCTCCCTCCTCATCCCTTCTCCTCCCTCCTCATCCCTTCTCCTCCCTCCTCATCCCTTCTCCTCCCTCCTCATCCCTTCTCCTCTGCTCCCTTCTCCTCTCCTTCTCCTGTCCTCCCTTCTCCTCTCATCCCTTCTCCTCCCTCCTCCTCCCTTCTCCTCTCCTCCCTTCTCCTCCCTTCTCCTCTCCTCCCTTCTCATCCCTTCTCCTCTCCTCCCTTCTCATCCCTTCTCCTCTCCTCCCCTCCCTTCTCATCCCTTCTCCTCTCCTCCCCTCCCTTCTCATCCCTTCTCATCCCTTCTCCTCTCCTCCCTTCTCCTATTCTACTCGACTCTATTATATTGTATCATATTCTACTCTACTCTGTTATATCGTATCATATTCTACTTTACTCTGTTCTATCCTTGTCTGTCTGTGTGTATGTGTAGGTAACTTTGGGAACGTCCAGGAGGGCTCTCCCCAGGTCAGCGGTAGGAGAAAGGTGGAGAAGCCAGTAGCAGAGAGGGTATGGGATGGTCAAGATCTCGACAGTACCCCCCTGATTGACTCCCAGGACCCCAAACCTGGGCTCTGGCAGTCTCCATGCCAGTCCACCACACCCCCAGAGAAACCCCTCACTGATGGAAACAGGTCCTTGTACCTTGTTTGAATTGATCCTGATGTCACACAATGGCAGTTTCACAGACACGGATGTTATGTCCTGGACTAGAAAGCTTTTCCGATTAGAAATTCTCCATTAATCATTAGTCCAGGTAGAAGGTTCCAGAAAACTGTGCCTCAATGTCCAGAATTGGACTTTAAAATCTGTGTCTGATAAACCATCCCGTGGAGTCTGAAAGCATCAACATCAAAATGATCAGTTACGTAGTAAGCTTTGACTCTGTATCCGTCTCCAGGCATTACATGTACCTGCCCGTCCAGCATCAGAAGCCTTGTGTCCATGTGATGAGCTGCTGGGAGGATCGGACGTACCGTCTTCACAGCTCTAACTTTCTGGAGAACACGCTGTCATGTTTGTACGTCACCTTTTCTACGTACCATGTAATGGTTTAGAGAGGAACAACATGGACTCTAGTAATACCATGTAATGGTTTAGACAGGGTACAACATGGACTCTAGTAATACCATGTAATGGTTTAGACAGGGTACAACATGGACTCTAGTAATACCATGTAATGGTTTAGACAGGGTACAACATGGACTCTAGTAATACCATGTAATGGTTTAGACAGGGTACAACATGGGCTCTAGTAATACCATGTAATGGTTTAGACAGGGTACAACATGGACTCTAGTAATACCATGTAATGGTTTAGAGAGGGTACAACATGGACTCTAGTAATACCATGTAATGGTTTAGACAGGGTACAACATGGACTCTAGTAATACCATGTAATGGTTTAGACAGGGTATAAACAACATGGACTCTAGTAATACCATGTAATGGTTTAGACAGGGTACAACATGGACTCTAGTAATATCATGTAATGGTTTAGACAGGGTATAAACAACATGGACTCTAGTAATACCATGTAATGGTTTAGACAGGGTACAACATGGACTCTAGTAATACCATGTAATGGTTTAGACAGGGTATAAACAACATGGGCTCTAGTAATACCATGTAATGGTTTAGACAGGGAACAACATGGACTCTAGTAATACCATGTAATGGTTTAGAGAGGTACAACATGGACTCTAGTAATACCATGTAATGGTTTAGACAGGGTAACAACATGGACTCTAGTAATACCATGTCAACATGGACTCTAGTAATACCATGTAATGGTTTAGACAGGGTACAACATGGACTCTAGTAATACCATGTAATGGAAGACAGTACAACATGGGCTCTAGTAATACCATGTAATGGACAGGGTACAACATGGACTCAGTAATACCATGTAATGGTTTAGAAGGTACAACATGGACTCTAGTAATACCATGTAATGGTTTAGAGAGGGTACAACATGGACTCTAGTAATACCATGTAATGGTTTCAGGGACAACATGGTCTAGTAATACATGTAATGGTTTAGACAGGGTATAAACATCAAACTGATAATGTAAAACAGGGTACAAATGGACCGGTAATATCATGTAATGGTTTAGACAGGGTATAAACAACATGGACTCTAGTAATACCATGTAATGGTTTCAGGGAACAACATGGACTCTAGTAACAACGTCACGTGTTTTCCTATTTTTCGTGGTGATCATTGTGATGATGTCATCATATTCCACACAGGAAGAGCTGGCCAAGACAGATGAACTGAACAAGTTGTCAGATCCAGGAACAGAAGCTTTGCTGAGTCTTTAGGAGTTTATCATGGACGCCAGGAGGTTAACGACACCATCAAACTGATAATAAAACTGTGGCAAACCGGTGGGCGTTCTAATCGTGCAGAGGTTAACAGTCAGAAAACACAACTTTCCTAGTCTGCAGAGGTTAACACAGAGATCAGAAGGTTCCAGTCAGCAAACACAACTTTCCTAGTCTGTAAAATAAACGTAATCACGTAGGTTTGGCTCGGTCCTTCTTCTCAGCTCTGTGTCGGTCTCTCCCTGTTCTCTCCCGTGGTGTGCCACAGTGCTCCCTTTTATGTGTCCTCCACAGCTGGTTGGTACTTTCCCCTAGTTACCTCCACGGCTGGTTGGTACTTTCCCCTAGTTACCTCCACAGCTGGTTGGTACTTTCCCCTAGTTACCTCCACGGCTGGTTGGTACTTTCCCCTAGTTACCTCCACGGCTGGTTGGTACTTTCCCCTAGTTACCTCCACGGCTGGTTGGTACTTTCCCCCTAGTTTCCTCCACGGCTGGTTGGTACTTTCCCCCTAGTTTCCTCCACGGCTGGTTGGTACTTTCCCCTAGTTACCTCCACGCCTGGTTGGTACTTTCCCCTAGTTACCTCCACGGCTGGTTGGTACTTTCCCCTAGTTACCTCCACGGCTGGTTGGTACTTTCCCCTAGTTACCTCCACGGCTGGTTGGTACTTTCCCCTAGTTACCTCCACGGCTGGTTGGTACTTTCCCCTAGTTTCCTCCACTGCTGGTTGGTACTTTCCCCTAGTTACCTCCACAGCTGGTTGGTACTTTCCCCTAGTTACCTCCACAGCTGGTTGGTACTTTCCCCTAGTTACCTCCACAGCTGGTTGGTACTTTCCCCTAGTTACCTCCACGGCTGGTTGGTACTTTCCCCTAGTCTACCTAACTACCTCCACAGCTGGTTGGTACTTTCCCCTAGTTACCTCCACGGCTGGTTGGTACTTCCCCTAGTTTCCTCCGACACGGAGCTCCCCGTGTCGGGGTGTCCAGCTCATGTATTCCCAACGTCACATCACGTACCTCCCCTCTATTATCTATTACGGGGTAGACCTCCTGGGATACCACACAACACTGTTGACCATATGGTGGAAACTGACAACACTGTTGACCATATGGTGGAACTGACAACACTGTTGACTATATGGTGGAAACTGACAACACTGTTGACTATATGGTGGAAACTGACAACACTGTTGACTATATGGTGGAAACTGACAACACTGTTGACTATATGGTTGGAACTGACAACACTGTTGACTTCATAGTGGAAACTGACAACACTGTTGACCACAGGGTGGAAACTGACAACACTGTTGACTTCATAGTGGAAACTGACAACACTGTTGACCACAGGGTGGAAACTGACAACACTGTTGACTATATGGTGGAACTGACAACACTGTTGACTATATGGTTGGAACTGACAACACTGTTGACTATATGGTGGAAACTGACAACACTGTTGACTATATGGTTGGAACTGACAACACTGTTGACTTCATAGTGGAAACTGACAACACTGTTGACCACAGGGTGGAAACTGACAACACTGTTGACTTCATAGTGGAAACTGACAACACTGTTGACCACAGGGTGGAAACTGACAACACTGTTGACTTCATAGTGGAAACTGACAACACTGTTGACTATATGGTGCATGTGTCCTGGTACTACTAATAGTGACTCAAACGTGTGTGTGTGTGTGTGTGTGTGTGTGTGTGTGTGTGTGTGTGTGTGTGTGTGTGTATCCGTTCTGCTGCAGGAGATTCATAGCCTTTGCAGAAGGGAAAGTGAGAATGAACCATCTGACCGTGTTGGATAAGAAACGCCTGACCATGTGTAAACAGGAGCTGGTTGGTGCCCTGGCCTCTAGACCCTACCTTCTGAGAGACAGTATTGTTAAATTTTGGTGGTGGTGGTGATATTGGTGGTGGTGATGATGGTGGTGATGATGATGGGGGTGGTGGTGGGGATAATGATGGTGGTGATGATGATGGTGGTGATGGTGGTTATGATGGTGATGATGGTGGTGGTGATGATGATGGTGGGGATGATGATGGTGGTGATGATGATGGTGGTTATGATGGTGATGATGATGGTGGAGATGAAGGTGATGATGATGTTCCCCCTACAGGAGAGTATGGTCGGAAAGGCAGAAACCATCTCAGAGGGGAAGAGGAAGGCTCGCAGTGTGAAGGAGATGTTGCAAGAGGCTCTAAAACTCACACAGAAACTGAGATTCCTAGTGGAAGAGGTGTGTGTGTGTGTGTGTGTGTGTGTGTGTGTGTGTGTGTGTGTGTGTGTGTGTGTGTGTGTCCTCCCAGAGATGACACTCTCTCTATTAGCCCCAGCATACCATCCCAGATGTGTTTGTGTGTGTGTGAGTAGCATATTGACAGTGTGTATCCCAGAGATGACACTGAGCTGGTTTCTCTCCTATCTCTCTCTATTAGCCCCAGCATACCATCCCAGATGTGTTTGTGTGTGTGTGTGTTTGTGTGTGTGTGATGTGTGTGTGTTTGTGTGTGTGTAGCGTGTATTGTATTGACAGTGTGTATCCCAGAGATGACACTGAGCTGGTTTCTCTCCTATCTTTCTCTATTAGCCCCAGCATACCATCCCAGATGTGTTTGTGTGTGTGTGTGTGTGTGAGTAGCGTATTGACAGTGTGTATCCCAGAGATGACACTGAGCTGGTTTCTCTCCTATCTTTCTCTATTAGCCCCAGCATACCATCCCAGATGTGTGTGTGTGTTTGTGTGTGTGTGAGTAGCGTATTGACAGTGTGTATCCCAGAGATGACACTGAGCTGGTTTCTCTCCTATCTCTCTCTATTAGCCCCAGCATACCATCCCAGATGTGTGTGTGTGTGTGTGAGTAGCGTATTGACAGTGTGTATCCCAGAGATGACACTGAGCTGGTTTCTCTCCTATCTCTCTCTATTAGCCCCAGCATACCATCCCAGATGTGTTTGTGTGGATGCTGAGTAACAACAAGCGTGTGGCTTATGCCCGCATCTCTGCCCGTGACCTGATCTACTCTGCCAGCCCTGAGGAGAGAGGCAAAGACTGTGGCAAGATCCAGACTTTATTCTTGAAGGTAAAGAGACTCACAGCAGTCATGGCTGTTCTTGTTTCCAATTATTTTTGAGGATGTGCTTATTAAACTCATTATTTTCACAAACAGGCTGAGTAGAGAGCATGCTGTAGATGTCCTTATAATATAGCTCATTTACATTTTAATCCATGGCTTTTATACATAGTACCAGTCAGAAGGTTTGGACACACATTGTAGAATAATAGTGAAGACATCAAAACTATGTTAAACAAATCAAAAATATATTTTATATTTGAGATTTTTCCAAAGTAGTCACCGTTTGCCTTGATGACAGCTTTGCACACTATTGGCATTCTCTCAACCAGCTTCACGAGGTAGTCACCTGGAATGCAGTGTGCCTTCTTAAAAAGTTATTTTGTGGAATTATCTTTCCTTCTTAATGCGTTTGATCCAATCAGTTGTGTTGTGACTAGGTAGGGGTGGTATACAGAAGATAGCCCTATTTGCTAAAATACCAAGTCCATATTATAGCAAGAACAGCATTCCAGGTGAAGCTGGTTGAGAGAATGCCAAGAGTGCGCAAAGCTGTCATCATGGTGGCTATTTGAAGAATCTCAAAAAAAAAATAGATTTTGATTTGTTTAAAACATGTTTGGTTACTACATAATTCCATATGTGTTATTTCATAGTTCTGATGTTTTCACTATTATTCTACAATGTAGAAAATAGTGAAACATAAAGAAAAACCCTGGAATGAGTCGGTGTTTCCAAACGATTGACTGGTACTGTATACCAGTAGTGAGAGAAGTGATTTTCACAGGCACTACGAGGACCCCGGGAAAAGTAGTGTTCTATATAGGGATTAGGGTGCACAGTTTGATGACGTCTTCTCCTTTACTACCCCAGCCCCCAGAGAAGACTGTAGCAGGCTGGTCAGTTCAGTCCAAATGTACCATACTATATAGTGAATAGAGTGCCATTCTTGTGATGTCCTCTCCTTTTCTGCCCCAGCCCCCAGGGAAGCGTGTAGCAGGCTGGTCAGTTCAGGCCAAACTGGACATGTACCTGTGGCTGGGCAGCAGCAGAGACTCCTCTCATGTGCTGGATAACCTGCCTGGAGGGTTTGAGCCCAAAGGGGGCGCCACTGAGGAGCAGCTTCTACCTGCCATCCTACCTGTACATCTGGCATATAGAGGTAGGACGGACGGATGGCCGGACGGACAGAGAGAGGGAGAGAGACAGACAGACAGAGAGAGGGAGGGAGGGAGAGACAGACAGACGGACAGAGAGAGGGAGAGACAGACAGACGGACAGAGAGAGGGAGAGACAGACAGACGACAGACAGAGAGAGAGGGAGAGACAGACAGACGGACAGAGAGAGGGAGAGACAGACAGACAGAGAGAGGGAGAGACAGACAGACAGACAGACAGACAGAGAGAGGGAGAGACAGACAGACAGCAGACAGACAGACAGAGAGGAGAGACAGACAGATGGACAGAGAGGAGACAGACAGACAGACAGAAGGCAGACAGACAGACAGAGAGAGGGAGAGACAGACAGACAGAGAGGAGAGAGGAGATGGACAGACAGACAGACAGACAGAGAGAGGGAGAGACAGACGGGCAGACAGAGAGAGGGAGAGACAGACAGACGGACAGACAGGCAGACAGGCAGACAGAGAGAGGGAGAGGCAGACAGACAGACATTGGGAATAATAACCTGTTTCTCTTCCCTCCAGACGAGCACAAGTTCCAGATGCGCGCCCACATGTACCAGGCTCGAGGGCTGATAGCAGCAGACTCTACAGGACTCTCAGACCCCTTCGCCAGGGTCACCTTCCTGACATATAGCCACACCACGGCCGTAAGGTCCACTAACTCTCATAGGATGGGATCTAGCTACAGAGAAGGTCCCTAAGAAGAAAAGGGGCTTTTGAAGGGTGTAGTTCTAACCAGGGTTGGAGTTATCCATCTATTTTCATTCAATTCATTAGATGAGCTAAGTTTCCAAGTGCTATTTACTCTGAGAGTTTTTTTATTCCTGAATTGGCATATCGATTCATTTCCTGACCCCATCCATGTTTCATAGTACTACCTATGACCCAATCTGTGGCACTAAGTACTACCTATGACCCAATCTGTGGCACTAAATTCTACCTATGACCCAATCTGTGGCACTAAGTACTACCTATGACCCAATCTGTGGCACTAAGTACTACCTATGACCCAATCTGTGGCACTAAATTCTACCTATGACCCAATCTGTGGCACTAAATTCTACCTCTGACCCAATCTTTGCGACTAAGCACTACCTATGACTCAATCTGTGGCACTAAATTCTACCTCTGACCCAATCTGTGGCACTAAATTCTACCTCTGACCCCAGTCGTAGTTCTAAGTACTACCTATGACCCAATCTGTGGCACTAAATTCTACCTATGACCCAATCTGTGGCACTAAGTACTACCTCTGACCCAATCTGTGGCACTAAGTACTACCTCTGACCCAATCTGTGGCACTAAGTACTACCTCTGACCCAATCTGTGGCACTAAATTCTACCTCTGACCCAATCTGTGGGACTAAGCACTACCTATGACTCAATCTGTGGCACTAAATTCTACCTCTAACCCAATCTGTGGCACTAAATTCTACCTCTGACCCCAGTCGTAGTTCTAAGTACTACCTATGACCCAATCTGTAGCACTAAATTCTACCTCTGACCCCAGTCGTAGTTCTAAGTGCTCCCTGTGCCTCTTAGATCATCAACCAGACGTTAACCCCGACCTGGAACCAGATGCTGTTGATGACCCGGGTCACGCTGCATGGAGACCTAGCTCACCTGGAGCAGGAGCCACCGTGCATCGTCATCGAGGTGTATGATGACGATGCTCTGGTGAGCTAACAAACCAACCCCCTTCTCTCTGACGTTACGATATGCCTTCTTTTCAACAGACACACTCCGTGGTAACACTGTAGCTCCGTGGTCACACTGTAGCTCCGTGGTCACACTGTAGCTCTGTGGTAACACCGTAGCTCCGTGGTAACACTGTAGCTCCGTGGTAACACTGTAGCTCCGTGGTAACACTGTAGCTCCGTGGTAACACCGTAGCTCCGTGGTAACACCGTAGCTCCGTGGTAACACTGTAGCTCCGTGGTAACACCGTAGCTCCGTGGTAACACTGTAGCTCCGTGGTAACACCGTAGCTCCGTGGTAACACTGTAGCTCCATGGTAACACCGTAGCTCCGTGGTAACACTGTAGCTCCATTTCAACAGACACAGTGCCAGTCTGTTTCTGATCTGTTGTTGCTCACGTTGGCAAGAGATCGGAAACAGACATCTTAAGATGATCAGAAACATCACTTAAAATGTCAAGTTTAAAGGTTAAATAAAAATAAAAAAGGTGAAAATATATTGGTTTAATTAAGTGAATTCCTTGACGACAGTGACCTTTACAGAAGTCAAGTCAAATGTATTTATATAGCCCTTCGTACATCAGCTGATATCTCAATGTGCTGTACAGAAACCCAGCCTAAAACTCCAAACAGCAAAGCAATGCAGGTGTAGAATTGATTTATAATCCAGTTGGAGTGTCTGGTGTTGGGACAGACTATTCAAATTGGGTAGCTATCCTGCTCCCATAAGGATTTGTCTCTGTTCTCTGCACATACTGTATTTATTCACCTGCTACCTGTCTTGTGCTTCTTTCCCCCCAGGGCAAGGCAGAGTACCTGGGCAGCACGGTGGCAGTGCCCGTGGTGAGGGTGTCAGAGCAGCCCTACTCTCCTCCCCAGCTCCAGTACAGTCCTCTGTTTTCTGGATTCCAGTCTGGGGGAGAACTGCTGGGAGCCTTTGAGCTCATACAGGTAGGGCCCTACTGGAGACTTGAGGCACAACATGAAACACTATTCCCTATGTAGTGCAATGGATATGTCTGTTTTGAATTCTGTCAAGCTGAGTCGAGGGGGAATTCAGAGTTTAGTAAAGCTGAGTCGAGGGGGAATTCATAGTTTAGTAAAGCTGAGTCGAGGGGGAATTCATAGTTTAGTAAAGCTGAGTCGAGGGGGAATTCAGAGTTTAGTAAAGCTGAGTCGAGGGGGAATTCAGAGTTTAGTAAAGCTGAGTCGAGGGGGAATTCAGAGTTTAGTAAAGCTGAGTCGAGGGGGAATTCAGAGTTTAGTAAAGCTGAGTCGAGGGGGAATTCAGAGTTTAGTAAAGCTGAGTCGAGGGGGAATTCAGAGTTTAGTAAAGCTGAGTCGAGGGGGAATTCAGAGTTTAGTAAAGCTGAGTCGAGGGGGATTTCAGAGTTTAGTAAAGCTGAGTCGAGGGGGATTTGAGTTTAGTAAAGCTGAGTCGAGGGGGAATTCAGAGTTTAGTAAAGCTGAGTCGAGGGGGAATTCAGAGTTTAGTAAAGCTGAGTCGAGGGGGATTTCAGAGTTTAGTAAAGCTGAGTCGAGGGGGATTTGAGTTTAGTAAAGCTGAGTCGAGGGGGAATTCAGAGTTTAGTAAAGCTGAGTCGAGGGGGAATTCAGAGTTTAGTAAAGCTGAGTCGAGGGGGAATTCAGAGTTTAGTAAAGCTGAGTCGAGGGGGAATTCAGAGTTTAGTAAAGCTGAGTCGAGGGGAATTCATAGTTTAGTAAAGCTGAGGGGGATTTCAGAGTTTAGTAAAGCTGAGTCGAGGGGGATTTGAGTTTAGTAAAGCTGAGTCGAGGGGGAATTCAGAGTTTAGTAAAGCTGAGTCGAGGGGGAATTCAGAGTTTAGTAAAGCTGAGTCGAGGGGGATTCATTCTCTGTTCTTTTTCCTCTCGCTCCATGATTTTTCTCCCCCTCTGTAAGTGGTGGTTGTTTCATTGTTATTCATCTCATAGATCCCAGAGTCAGGAGAAGAGTATCTGCCTGCGCTGGACGAACCAGACGGTCAGATCTATCCTGTACCTGGCAACATTAGACCTGTACTGAGCAGGTATCGATTAGAGGTGAGACGGAGATCAACCTGAAGTGCAGTACCTCTGGAATAGGTGGCAGGGCATTATTCCACTGTGTGTTAGTTGGAATGGTATGATATGTTTTGTGTATGTACTTTGTTTGGTAGTTCCTATGTGATATTAAAGGATTCTGTTCTGGGTGTTGTGACGGTGTTCTCTGTGTCAACCAGGTGTTGTTCTGGGGCCTGAGGGAGCTGAAGAAGGTGCAGCTCCTGTCTGTGGACCGTCCCCAGGTGTTTATAGAGTGTGCTGGGAAAAGCCTGCGCTCCTCTGTTATCCAGAGCTACAAGACCAACCCAAACTTCACCACGCTGGTGGACGCCTTCGACCTGGTAACTAACACGACCAACCCAAACCTCACCATGCTGGTGGTAACTAAGACGACCAACTCAAACAACACCATGCTGGTTTTAACTAAGACAACCAACCCAAACCTCACCACGCTGGTGGTAACTAAGACGACCAACCCAAACTTCACCACGCTGGTGGACACTAACAAGACCAACCCAAACTTCACCATGCTGGTGGTAACTAACACGACCAACCCAAACCTCACCACGCTGGTGGTAACTAACAAGACCAACCCAAACCTCACCACGCTGGTGGACACTAACACGACCAACCCAAACCTCACCACGCTGGTGGTAACTAAGACGACCAACCCAAACTTCACCACGCTGGTGGACACTAACAAGACCAACCCAAACTTCACCATGCTGGTGGTAACTAAGACGACCAACCAAAACCTCACCACGCTGGTGGTAACTAACACGACCAACCCAA
Organism: Oncorhynchus nerka; assembly: GCF_034236695.1. Classification (NCBI taxonomy): domain Eukaryota; kingdom Metazoa; phylum Chordata; class Actinopteri; order Salmoniformes; family Salmonidae; genus Oncorhynchus; species Oncorhynchus nerka. The sequence goes on from NC_088396.1 coordinate 55,058,024, forward strand.
ACTTCACCACGCTGGTGGACGCCTTCGACCTGGTAACTAACAAGACCAACCCAAACTTCACCACGCTGGTGGTAACTAACACGACCAACCCAAACTTCACCATGCTGGTGGACGCCTTCGACCTGGTAACTAACAAGACCAACCCAAACTTCACCACGCTGGTGGTAACTAACACGACCAACCCAAACTTCACCATGCTGGTGGGACGCCCGACCTGGTAACTAACAAGACCAACCCAAACTTCACCACGCTGGTGGTAACTAAGACGACCAACCCAAACCTCACCATGCTGGTGGTAACTAACAAGACCAACCCAAACTTCACCACGCTGGTGATAACTAACACTACCAACCCAAACTTCACCAAGCTGGTGGTAACTAACACAACCAACCCAAACTTCACCAAGCTGGTGGTAACTAACACAACCAACCCAAACTTCACCAAGCTGGTGGTAACTAACACGACCAAAACCCAAACTTCACCATGCTGGTGGTAACTAACACAACCAAAACCCAAACTTCACCATGCTGGTGGTAACTAACACGACCAACCCAAACTTCACCACGCTGGTGGTAACTAAGACGACCAACCCAAACCTCACCATGCTGGTGGTAACTAACAAGACCAACCCAAACTTCACCACGCTGGTGATAACTAACACAACCAACCTAAACTTCACCACGCTGGTGATAACTAACACAACCAACCCAAACTTCACCAAGCTGGTGGTAACTAACACAACCAACCCAAACTTCACCAAGCTGGTGGTAACTAACACGACCAAAACCCAAACTTCACCATGCTGGTGGTAACTAACACGACCAACCCAAACTTCACCATGCTGGTGGTAACTAACACAACCAACCCAAACTTCACCATGCTGGTGGTAACTAACACAACCAAAACCCAAACTTCACCATGCTGGTGGTAACTAACACGACCAAAACCGAACTGTTATCTGTTAACGAGGTAGAATAGTGCACAGGTGTAATCTGTTAACACCTGTGCACTATTCTACTCGATTATCTGTTAACAGTGTAGAATAGTGCACAGGTGTAATCTGTTAACGAGGTAGAATAGTGCACAGGTGTTATCTGTTAACGAGGTAGAATAGTGCACAGGTGTAATCTGTTAACGAGGTAGAATAGTGCACAGGTGTTATCTGCGTCCCACATGACACCTTATTCCTTATGTCCTTTAGTTCTCTGGTCAAAAGTAGTGCACTATAAAGGGAACCGGGTGCCATTTGGGATACAGGCAGAGATACATGCAGAGTTGACCTGACGTTCCATCTTGTTCTCCTCCCTGTCTGTCCCTTCCCACAGGAGCTGCCTGAGAATGAGAACCTTCACCCTCCCCTGAACATCAGTGTGGTGGACTGGCGAGCATTCGGACGCTCCACCGTGGTGGGAAACTACACCATCAACAACCTGAAGCCCTTCAAATACACCCCTCCTCCAGCGCTGTCCGCGCCAACCTCACCACGGGGACCTGACAGCAGAGAGGGTAAAAGTCAAATTACAGACCTCTACATGCTTTGTAAGTAGGAAAACCTGCAAAATCGGCAGTGTTCTCCCCACTGTATATCATCATGAACCCACCCTATTACCCCCCTCTCTCCAGCTGGAAAATCCTACAAATGGTTTCTTGTTGTAACAACGTCCTTTCAACCAGTTTTGTCCGCTGGGATAGCGACTGTTGAACAGGACTTTCAGGCGGTGCTGTTTTACCGACTGTTGAACAGGACTTTCAGGTGGTGCTGTTTTACCGACTGTTGAACAGGACTTTCAGGCGGTGCTGTTTTACCGACTGTTGAACAGGACTTTCAGGTGACGTTGTTTTACCGACTGTTGAACAGGACTTTCAGGTGGTGCTGTTTTACCGACTGTTGAACAGGACTTTCAGGTGGTGCTGTTTTACCGACTGTTGAACAGGACTTTCAGGTGGTGCTGTTTTACCGACTGTTGAACAGGACTTTCAGGTGACGTTGTTTTACCGACTGTTGAACAGGACTTTCAGGTGGTGCTGTTTTACCGACTGTTGAACAGGACTTTCAGGTGACGCTGTTTTACCGACTGTTGAACAGGACTTTCAGGTGGTGCTGTTTTACCGACTGTTGAACAGGACTTTCAGGTGACGCTGTTTTACCGACTGTTGAACAGGACTTTCAGGCGGTGCTGTTTTACCGACTGTTGAACAGGACTTTCAGGTGGTGCTGTTTTACCGACTGTTGAACAGGACTTTCAGGCGGTGCTGTTTGACCACCCGTGGTGTGCTTTGTGTTTTCAGATTTAGGTATGATGCCCCAGTCTAATGTAGACAATGTAATCCCTTTGTCATCTGAGGATGTCTCAATCCCAACATCTACCAGGAGATCTCTCCTACACCCCCACCACCTCCACCCGAACCAGACAAGAAGGAAAAGGTGAGAGGAAGAAGACACACATACACACATACACACGCACACACACACACATTAACAAGCATTCTCCGTATAAAACAGGAATGGAGGAAGAGCTCTCGGAAGTCTACTAAGAGAAGGAAGCGTACCGTAGCAGATGAGTCTGGGGATAACGTCCTCGACTGGTGGTCCAAGTACTACGCCTCGTGCAGAACAAGAGACAGCAGGTATCCAAACACTATTGGTCCACGTGTTGGACTGTAGTCGGTCCATATGTTGGACTGTAGTTGGTCCATGTGTTGGACTGTAGTTGGTCCATGTGTTGGACTGTAGTTGGTCCACGTGTTGGACTGCAGTTGGTCCATAGAGATGGACCAGAGAGCACACCCTCTATGGTCCTAAACTAAACTGAGGACCTCTGTTATCTCTCCAGGCCAAGCAGAAGGAGGTACATCCCTTTCCATACATCTATGATAATGGTGAGTAAGAGCTTCAACACATTTTCCAGACAGGAAACTTTTTCAAACGACTGATTGACTGTTCAAATGAAATCAAAATAGTTTTTCGTCACGTGCTTCACAAAACAACAGGTGTAGACTAACAGTGAAATGCTTACGGGCCCTTCACAAAAATGAGACATTGGAAATATTCAAAAAATAATAACACAAGGAATAAATCTACAATGAGTAACAATAACTTGGCTACCAGGCATGGGACATGGGATACCAGGCTATGCACGTGGGTACCAGGCTATATACATCGGGTACCAGGCTATATACATGGGATACCAGGCTATATACACGGGATCCCAGGCTATATACACGGGTACCAGGCTATATACACGTGGGTTACCAGGCTATATACACAGGATCCCAGGCTATATACACGTGGGATCCCAGGCTATATACACGGTACCAGGCTATATACATGGGGTACCAGGCTATATACACGGGGTACCAGGCTATATACACGGGGTACCAGGCTATATACACGGGGTACCAGGCTATATACACGGGATCCCAGGCTATATACACGGGTACCAGGCTATATACACGGGGTACCAGGCTATATACACGGGGTACCAGGCTATATACACGGGATACCAGGCTATACACGGGTACCAGGCTATATACCATTGCTGGGCTATATACACGGGTACCAGGCTATATACACGGGGGTACCAGGCTATATACATGGGGTACCAGGCTATATACACGGGGTACCAGGCTATATACACAGGATCCCAGGCTATATACACGGGATCCCAGGCTATATACACGGGGTACCAGGCTATATACATGGGGTACCAGGCTATATACACGGGGTACCAGGCTATACCACGGGGTCCCAGGCTATATACACGGGGTACCAGGCTATATACACGGGATCCCAGGCTATATACACGGGTACCAGGCTATATACACGGGTACCAGGCTATATACGGGGGTACCAGGCTATATACACGGGATCCCAGGCTATATACACGGGTACCAGGCTATATACGGGGTACCAGGCTATATACAGGGTACCAGGCTATATACACGGGGTACCAGGCTATATACATGGGGTACCAGGCTATATACACGGGATACCAGGCTATATACACGGGTACCAGGCTATATACACGGGTACCAGGCTATATACATGGGGTACCAGGCTATATACACGGGGTACCAGGCTATATACCACGGGTACCAGGCTATATACACGGGTACCAGGCTAAATACACGGGTACCAGGAGCTAAATACACGGGGTACCAGGCTAAATACACGGGTACCAGGCTATATACATGGGGGTACCAGGCTAAATACACGGGGTACCATGCTATATACACGGGGTACCAGGCTATATACACGGGGGTACCAGGCTATATACACGGGGTACCAGGCTATATACACGTGGGTACCAGGCTATATACACGGGTGCCAGGCTATATACACGGATCCAGGCTATATACCAAGGGTACCAGGCTATACATGGGGTACCAGGCTATACACGGGATACCAGGCTATATACACGGGATACCAGGCTATATACACGGGGTACCAGGCTATATACACGGGGTACCAGGCTATATACACGGGGTACCAGGCTATATACGGGATACCAGGCTATATACACGGGTTGCCAGGCTATGTACACGGGTTACCAGGCTATATACACGGGGTACCAGGCTATATACACGGGGTACCAGGCTATATACACGGGTACCAGGCTATATACACGGGTACCAGGCAAAGGTAGGGGTAAAGGATAGGGGGTAAAGGTAGGGTAAAGGATAGATAATAGACAGTAACCGCAGTATACTGTGGTGGTAGAGAGGTAAATGGATTTTATAATAGACAGTAACAGCAGTATACTGTAGGTAGGGGTAAATGATAGATAATAGACAGTAACAGCAGTATACTTAGTGAGAATTAAAGGATAGATAATAGACAGTAACAGCAGTATACTGTAGGGTAAAGGATAGATACAGACAGTAACAGCAGTATACTGTAGGGGGGTAAAGGATAGATAATAGACAGTAACAGCAGTATACTGTAGGTGGGAGGTAAAGGATAGATAGACAGTAACAGCAGTATACTGTAGGTAGGGAGTAAAAGGATAGATAATAGACAGTAGCAGCAGTATACTGTAGGTGAGAGGTAAAGGATAGATAATAGACAGTAACAGCAGTATACTGTAGGTAGGGGGTAAAGATAGATAATAGACAGTAACAGCAGTATACTGTAGGTAGGGGGTAAAGGATAGATAATAGACAGTAGCAGCAGTATAGGTAGGGGTAAAGTAGATAATAGACAGTAACAGCAGTATACTGTAGGTAGGCAAAGGATAGATAATAGACAGTAACAGCAGTATACTGTAGGTAGGGGTAAAGGATAGATAATAGACAGTAACAGCAGTATACTGTAGGTAGGGGTAAAGGATAGATAATAGACAGTAACAGCAGTATACTGTAGGTAGGGTAAAGGATAGATAATAGACAGTAACAGCAGTATACTGTAGGTAGGGGGTGGGGATAGATAATAGACAGTAACAGCGGTGTACTGTAGGTAGGGGTAAAGGATAGATAATAGACAGTAACAGCAGGTGTACTGTAGGTAGGGGGGTAAAAGGATAGATAATAGACAGTAACAGCAGTATACTGTAGGTAGGGGTAAAAGGATAGATAATAGACAGTAACAGCAGTATACTGTAGGTAGAGATAAAAAGGATAGATAATAGACAGTAACAACCCAGTATACTGTAGGTAGGGTAAAAAGGATAGATAATAGACAGTAACAGCAGTATACTGTAGGTGGTAAAGGATAGATAATAGACAGTAACAGCAGTATACTGTAGGTAGGGGTAAAGGATAGATAATAGACAGTAACAGCATATACTGTAGGTAGGGAGTAAGATAGATAATAGACAGTAACAGCAGTATACTGTAGGTAGGGGTAAAGGATAGATAATAGACAGTAACAGCAGTATACTGTAGGTAGGGGTAAAGGATAGATAATAGACAGTAACAGCAGTATACTGTAGGTAGGGATAAATGATAGATAATAGACAGTAGCAGCAGTATACTGTAGGTAGGGGTAAAGGGGGGTGGGGGGTAGAAGCTGTTCAGGGTCCTGTTGGTTCCAGACTTGCTGCGTGGTAGCAGAGAGAACAGACTATGACTTGAGTGCCAGATGTTTTTATTTTTGTTAAGGTTTTTGGTGTCTTTTGAGTTTCTTTTCTTCATGAATACAGTAACTTTGGACAGCGCCTCACACCACATTGTTGTGTATTACTGTATTTCCATTCCAAACCTTGCTGTCATTGTTGTGTATTACTGTATTTCCATTCCAAACCTTGCTGTCATTGTTGTGTATTACTGTATTTCCATTCCAAACCTTGCTGTCATTGTTGTGTATTACCGTATTTCCATTCCAAACCTTGCTGTCATTGTTGTGTATTACCGTATTTCCATTCCAAACCTTGCTGTCATTGTTGGGTATTACTGTATTTCCATTCCAAACCTTGCTGTCATTGTTGTGTATTACTGTATTTCCATTCCAAACCTTGCTGTCATTGTTGTGTATTACAGTATTTCCATTCCAAACCTTGCTGTCATTGTTGTGTATTACTGTATTTCCATTCCAAACCTTGCTGTCATTGTTGTGTATTACAGTATTTCCATTCCAAACCTTGCTGTCATTGTTGTGTATTACTGTATTTCCATTCCAAACCTTTCTGTCATTGTTGTGTATTACTGTATTTCCATTCCAAACCTTGCTGTCATTGTTGTGTATTACTGTATTTCCATTCCAAACCTTGCTGTCATTGTTGTGTATTACTGTATTTCCATTCCAAACCTTGCTGTCATTGTTGTGTATTACTGTATTTCCTTTCCAAACCTTGCTGTCATTGTTGTGTATTACAGTATTTCCATTCCAAACCTTGCTCTCCGATGGAGTAGACTCCTTGGGTAAGGACATGCATAGCAAGACAGTAGTAATTTATCGCATGGTTCCTTGGGTAAGGATATGGCTAGCATAACAGTATAGTAATTCATCGCATGGTTCCTAACTTCCCTCCTTCTATCAATCATTTTTTGGTGGCAAGTATAGTCCATTGCACCCCAATAGAATAGTGGTTTTGGGGGAAGGCTGTGAAATACAATGGTTGTGGGGGGGGGGGGGGGGGGAGGTCTATGGGTGTCACAAGGTCGGTATCTGTAGATGGTGTTACACCTAGCAACCTATTTATCAATCATAGCCAACTGTAATTGTTTGCACATGAGTTGCACCTTGGTTGCTTTGTGCTTAATAATTCTGTTATTTTCCTACATCTAACTGCACATCTAGATGTTTACTTTACTGTTGTTTATATATACAGTTGAAGTCGGAAGTTTACATACACCTTAGACAAATACATTTAAACTCAGTTTTTCACAATTCCCTGACATTTAATCACAGTAAAAGTTCCCTGTCAGTTAGGATCACCACTTTCTTTTAAGAATGTGAAATGTCAGAATAATAGTAGAGAGAATTATTTATTAAAGGTTTTATTTCTTTCATCACATTCCCAGTGGGTCAGAAGTTTACAATTTTGGCCCATTCCCCCTGACAGAGCTGGTGTAACTGAGTCGGGTTTGTAGGCCTCCTTGCTCGCACACGCTTTTTCAGTTCTGCCCACAAATTTTCTATAGGATTTAGGTCAGGGCTTTGTGATGGCCACTCCAATACCTCCTGCAGCAAAGCATCCCCACAACATGATGCTGCCACCCCCGTGCCACAACATGATGCTGCCACCCCCGTGCTTCACAGTTGGGATGGTGTTCTTCGGCTTGCAAGCCTCCCCCTTTTTCCTCCAAACGTAACGATGATCATTATGGCTAAACAGCTCTATTTCTGTTTCATTAGACCAGAGGACATTTCTCCAAAAAGTACGATCTTTGTCCCTTTGTACAGTTGCAAACCGTAGTCTGGCTTTTGAATGGCGGTTTTGAAGTAGTGGCTTCTTCCTTCCTGAGCGGCCTTTCAAGTTATGTTTATATAGGACTCGTTTTTACTGTGGATATAGTGGTAAACCGTCCATCACACCGTCTGGGGTAGTCATGCCTTCGTTAAGTCTGTGAGGGGAGAAGCTATTGCGGCAAAGTTAGGGTACAAATCGACTGTAGTATCCTGCAATCCCAGGAAAAGACCCAGGACCGGCCAAGCCTAATGGCAGCCATTTTTTTTATCTTGGGGTTTCCCATTTCCTCTCCCGATCTGATATCCCAGGTACTCCACCTCGGCGTAGCCCAGCTTGCACTTGTGGGGGTTTGCGGTCAGACCTGCATCCCTTAGCACATCAACCACTGCCTGTAATCTACAAAGATGGGACTCCCAACTGTCACTGTGCACAATTATGTCATCCCAAATAAGCAGTCGCGTACTCACTGTGCGGCCGCAGGATGCAGTCCATGAGTCGCTGAACGGTCGCTGGTGCCCCGTGGAGCCCGAAAGGAAGAACTCGGTAGTGGTATAGCTCCCGGGATGAAGTCCCGAACTCCCGGGACCGGTACCTGCCAGTACCCCTTCGTCAGGTCCAAGGTGCTGACCCTCCCCAAACGGTCGATCAGTTCATCCATCCGGGGGTAGGCATCAAACTTACTGACCTCGTTCAGGCCCCGGAAGTCATTGCAGAAGCAGACGGTTCCCGTCCGGTTTTGGAACCAGCACTATATGGCTAGACCACTCACTGTGGGACTCCTGTAGTACCCCCATCTCTAGCATTGGCTAGACCACCGTGGGACTCCTAGTACCCCCATCTCTAGCATTGGCTAGACCACCTCCTGTGGGACTTTGTGTAGTGCCCCATCTCTAGTATTGTCGTCACTTCCCGGCTGGACCGCCACCCTCCGGGCTTCTGGTATCTGGATCGTTTACGTACATGATGTTCCCGGCCTACTGTGAACATGGCCGTATTTCTGCTGACCAATCAGGGCTTCTGGTATCCGGATCGTTACGTTGTGATGTTCCCGGCACTTCTGTGAACATGGCCATGTTTGACCAACTCAGGGCTCTTCAGTCGTGCTGGGTCGGGCTGGGGTCTACCCCCATTACAACTTCGACAGAGGCTCTGCTGTGGCTGGGTCCATGTTACGCACAGCGCCTCTCGTGCATGCCATTTCTTCAGCAAGTTGACACGGTAAATCTGGACGGGTTTTCTCCGTCCTGTTTGGGGCACATTATAATTGACGTGGCCTACCCACTCAACGATGTCGTAGGACCTCACAGATGCCACGTAGTCAGGGTTTTCCAGCCTGTTTGGGGCACATTATAATTGGACGGCCTACCCACTCAACGATGTCGCAGGACCTGCTACGCCACGAGCCAGGGGTTTTCTCCGTCTGCTAGCACATTATACTTGACGTGGCCTACCCACTCAACGATGTCGTAGGACCCGTTACGCCACGTAGCCAGGGGTTTTCTCCGTCCTGTTTGGGGCACATTATAATTGACGTGGCCTACCCACTCAACGATGTCGTAGGACCCGTTACGCCACGTAGCCAGGGGTTTTCTCCGTCCTGTTTGGGGCACATTATAATTGACGTGGCCTACCCACTCAACGATGTCGTAGGACCCGTTACGCCACGTAGCCAGGGGTTTTCTCCGTCCTGTTTGGGGCACATTATAATTGACGTGGCCTACCCACTCCAACGATGTCGTAGGACCCGTTACGCCACGTAGCCAGGGGTTTTCTCCGTCCTGTTTGGGGCACATTATAATTGACGTGGCCTACCCACTCAACGATGTCGTAGGACCCGTTACGCCACGTAGCCAGGGTTTTCTCCGTCCTGTTTGGGGCACATTATAATTGACGTGGCCTACCCACTCAACGATGTCGTAGGACCCGTTACGCCACGTAGCCAGGGTTTTCCGGGTTCCGTTTGGGGCACATTATAATTGACGTGGCCTACCCACTCAACGATGTCGTAGGACCCGTTACGCCACGTAGCCAGGAATTTACTCTCCATCGTGGCGATCAGCACCAAGACCTTCTCACCTGGGTGGAACTCTCGTGGTTGGGCCCCAAGGTTGTAGACACGCTCCTGGGCACGTTGCACCTGGGCCATGTGCTCTCTCACCATTGGCCAAATCGCTGTCATCCTCTCCCTCATCTCCTCCACATGTTCTACTACACTGCGAAGGGGGTGGTCGGCTGCTCTTCCCAGACCGCCTTGGCTAGGTCCAGCAGCCCACGTGGCAGTAGTCCTCCACGGCGCGCTTGACTCCGGGCCAGTGGAACCGGTTCCCGATCCGCTTCCTGGTTTTCTCCATCCCCAGGTGTGCCCCAAGCAGGTAGGTGTGGGCAAGCTGCAACAGTCCTAACATACTGGCTGGGTAACAAGTCTTTGGTCTCCCCATTGTGCTTTACTACCTGATATAATAAATGATGCTTGATGGCGAAGTGGGGGTAGCGCCACTCGCTGACCCCAGGTAACAGCACACCATCCACACCTGGCCCCTCGCGTTCTGGAAATTGGGGTCTTCAAACTGACCCGTGAGGATTCCCATGTTGGGAGGTCTGTCTAGGGCCTCCACCTCCATAAAGGGGAGCCTGAGGTCTTCCTCGCACGGTGGCTCGCTTGTCGGATCGGGGTTGTCTCCCTCCTCCCAGTGGACACCTTGTGGCAGGGGTTGGGTTGCACAGGCCACCGTCCTTTTTCCTCTCCTTCCTACCTCCCGTGCTCGCCTCCCCTGGTCCCTCCTCCACAGTACCTAGAAGAGACGGCAGTCTCGACCGAGGAGAATGGACACGGGCAGGTTAGGAACAGCCCCCATGCGCATCTGGCACTCCCCCCTTGGGGTGGTTATCCTCACTGGCACCGTTGGGTACCTCTTTGTGTACTTTACCCTAGTTACCTCCACAGTTGGTTGGTACTTTCCCCTAGTTACCTCCACAGCTGGTTGGTACTTTACCCTAGTTACCTCCACGGCTGGTTGGTACTTTACCCTAGTTACCTCCACAGCTGGTTGGTACTTTACCCTAGTTACCTCCACGGCTGGTTGGTACTTTCCCCTAGTTACCTCCACGGCTGGTTGGTACTTTACCCTAGTTACCTCCACGGCTGGTTGGTACTTTCCCCTAGTTACCTCCACGGCTGGTTGGTACTTTCCCCTAGTTACCTCCACGGCTGGTTGGTACTTTCCCCTAGTTACCTCCACGGCTGGTTGGTACTTTCCCCTAGTTACCTCCACGGCTGGTTGGTACTTTCCCCTAGTTACCTCCACGGCTGGTTGGTACTTTACCCTAGTTACCTCCACGGCTGGTTGGTACTTTCCCCTAGTTACCTCCACGGCTGGTTGGTACTTTCCCCTAGTTACCTCCACGGCTGGTTGGTACTTTCCCCTAGTTACCTCCACGGCTGGTTGGTACTTTACCCTAGTTACTCTCCACGGCTGGTTGGTACTTTCCCTAGTTTCCTCCACGGCTGGTTGGTACTTCCCTAGTTTCCTCCCGACACGGAGCTTCCCGTGTCGGGGTGTCCAGCTCATGGACTCCCAGCAGAGGGAGCCAACGTCACATCACGTACCCCACCTCTATTATCTATTACAGGGTTAGACCTCCTGAGATACCACAATATAGATTATTTTGTACCCGTTTCCTCCAGCATCTTCACAAGGTGATGTTGTTCAGGGATTGAATTGCACTTTTCGCACCAAAGCATTTTCATCTCTAGGAGACAGAACGCGTCTCCTTCCTGAGCGGTATGACGGCTGCGTGCTCCCATGGTGTTTATACTTGCGTACTATTGCTTGTACAGATGAACGTGGTACCTTCAGGCATTTGGAAATTGCTCCCAAGGATGAACCAGACTTGTGGAGGTCTGCAATTTTTTTTCTGCGGTCTTGGCGGTCTTGATTTCGTTTGATTTTCCCATGATGTCAAGCAAAGAGGCACTGCCTTTGATGGTAGGCCTTGAAATACATCCCCAGGTACACCTCCAATTGACTCACATGATGTCATGTCAGAAGCTTCTAAAGTCATGACATCATTTTCTGGAATTTTCCAAGCTATTTAAAGGCACAGTCAACTTAGTGTATGTAAACTTCTGATCCACTGGAATTGTGATGCAGTGAATTATAAGTGAAATAATCTATCTGTAAACAATTTTGGGAAAAATGACTTGTGTCATGCACAAAGTAGATGTCCTAACCGACTTGGCAACACTATAGTTTCTTAACAAGACATTTGTGGAGTGGTTGAAAAACGCGTTTTAATGACTCCAACCTAAGTGTATGTAAACTTCTGATTTCAACTGTATAAATATGTATGTATGTGTGTGTGAATGTATTTCCTTTTGCCCCAGTCACTGGACAGCAGGATGGAGACAAGAAAAAGAAACCAATATTGAATGTCTCTCAGGAAGGTGTGTCCAAACTGGCAACTCTACAGGTAAAATCTGCTGCTCTCTGGTTCTGTCACAAGTAAAAAAAATGGAGGTGTCATTAAATGACCCTTTTCAACCAATCATATCAGTACACATGAGTTATTTTTTATTTATTTATTTTATTTTATTTCACCTTTATTTAACCAGGTATTTATATATATATATAACCCTTTATTTAACCAGGTAGGCAAGTTGAGAACAAGCTCTCATTTACAATTGCGACCTGGCCAAGATAAAGCATAGCAGTTCGACACATACAACGACACAGAGTTACACATGGAGTAAACAACGACACAGAGTTACACATGGAGTAAAACAAACATACAGTCAATAATACAGTAAAAAAAAAAAAAAAACAAGTCTATATACAATGTGAGCAAATTAGGTGAGAAGGGAGGTAAAGGCAAAAAAGGCCATGGTGGCAAAGTAAATACAATATAGCAAGTAAAACACTGGAATGGTAGTATTGCAATGGAAGAATGTGCAAAGTAGAAATAAAAATAATGGGGTGCAAAGGAGCAAAATAAATAAATAAATTAAATACAGTTGGGAAAGAGGTAGTTGTTTGGGCTAAATTATAGGTGGGCTATGTACAGGTGCAGTAATCTGTATTTGAAGCTTTACTGTGT
>NC_088396.1:55071467-55178967 GCF_034236695.1 Oncorhynchus nerka
TGTATATAGCCTCACATTGACTCTGTACCGGTACCCCCTGTATATAGCCTCCACATTGACTCTGTACGGTACCCCCTGTATATAGCCTCCACATTCTCCGGTACCCCGGTGACTCTGTGCCGGTACCCCTGTATATAGCCTCACATTGACTCCTGTGCCGGTACCCCCTGTATATGGTCTCCACATTGACTCTGTGCCGGTACCCCCTGTATATAGCCTCATTGACTCTGTACCGGTACTCCCTGTATATGGCCCTCACATTGACTCTGTACCGGTACCCCCTGTATATAGTCTCACATTGACTCTGTGCAATTTGCCCTGTATATAGCCTCATTGACTCTGTGCCGTAATACCCTGTATATAGCCTCCACATTGACTCTGTACTGGTACCCCCTGTATATAGCCTCCACATTGTTTCTGTACTGGTACCCCTGTATATAGCCTCCCATTGACTCTGAACCCGGTACCCCCTGTATATAGCCTCCACATTGACTCTGTGCAGTGCCCCCTGTAGCCTTCTCGCCTCCACATTGACTCTGTGCCGGTGCCCCTGTATATCGCCTCCACATTGACTCTGTGCACCCCTGTATATGGCCTCCACATTGACTCTGTGCCGTTACCCCTGTATCTCAGCCTCCCATTGACTCTGTACCGGTACCCCTGTATATGAGCCCCACTCCACATTGACTCTGTACCGTACCCCCTGTATATAGTCTCCACATTGACTCTGTACCGGTACCCCCTGTATATAGCCTCCACATTGACTCTGTACCGGGTACCCCTGTATATAGTCTCCACATTGACTCTGTACCGTACCCCCTGTATATAGCCTCCACATTGACTCTGTACCGGTACCCCTGTATATAGCCTCCACATTGACTCTGTACCGTAATACCCTGTATATAGCCTCCACATTGACTCTGTACTGGTAGCCCCCTGTATATAGCCTCCACATTGACTCTGTACTGGTACCCCCTGTATATAGCCTCCACATTGACTCTGTACTGGTACCCCTGTATATAGCCTCCACATTGACTCTGTACTGGTACCCCTGTATATAGCCTCCACATTGACTCTGTACAGGTACCCCTGTATATAGCCTCCACATTGACTCTGTACAGGTACCCCTGTATATAGCCTCCACATTGACTCTGTACCCCTGTACCTCCTGTATATAGTCTCCACATTGACTCTGTACCGGTACCCCCTGTATATAGCCTCCACATTGACTCTGTACCGGTACCCCCTGTATATAGTCTCCACATTGACTCTGTACCGGTACCCCCTGTATATAGCCTCCACATTGACTCTGTACCGGTACTCCCTGTATATAGCCTCCACATTGACTCTGTACCGTAATACCCTGTATATAGCCTCCACATTGACTCTGTACCGGTACCCCCTGTATATAGCCTCCACATTGACTCTGTACCGGTACCCCCTGTATATAGCCTCCACATTGACTCTGTACCGGTACCCCCTGTATATAGCCTCCACATTGACTCTGTACCGGTACCCCTGTATATAGCCTCCACATTGACTCTGTACCGGTACCCCTGTATATAGCCTCCACATTGACTCTGTACCGGTACCCCTGTATATAGTCTCCACATTGACTCTGTACCGTACCCCTGTATATAGCCTCCACATTGACTCTGTACCGGTACTCCTGTATATAGCCTCCACATTGACTCTGTACCGTAATACCCTGTATATAGCCTCCACATTGACTCTGTACCGGTACCCCTGTATATAGCCTCCACATTGACTCTGTACCGGTACCCCTGTATATAGCCTCCACATTGACTCTGTACCGGTACCCCCTGTATATAGCCTCCACATTGACTCTGTACCGGTACCCCTGTATATAGCCTCCACATTGACTCTGTACCCGCACCCCCTGTATATAGCCTCCACATTGACTCTGTACCGGTACCCCCTGTATATAGCCTCCACATTGACTCTGTCCCGGTACCCCTGTATATAGCCTCCACATTGACTCTGTACCGGTACCCCCTGTATATAGCCTCCACATTGACTCTGTACTGGTAGCCCCTGTATATAGCCTCCACATTGACTCTGTACTGGTACCCCTGTATATAGCCTCCACATTGACTCTGTACCGGTACCCCTGTATATAGCCTCCACATTGACTCTGTACCGGTACCCCCTGTATATAGCCTCCACATTGACTCTGTACTGGTACCCCTGTATATAGCCTCCACATTGACTCTGTACTGGTACCCCTGTATATAGCCTCCACATTGACTCTGTACTGGTACCCCCTGTATATAGCCTCCACATTGACTCTGTACTGGTACCCCCTGTATATAGCCTCCACATTGACTCTGTACTGGTACCCCCTGTATATAGCCTCCACATTGACTCTGTACCGGTACCCCCTGTATATATCCTCCACATTGACTCTGTACCGGTACCCCCTGTATATAGCCTCCACATTGAGTCTGTACCGGTAACCCCTGTATTTTGCCTCGTTATTGTTATTTACTGCTACTCTTTAATAATTTGTACTTTTTAATAAAACTGCATTGTTGGTTAATTAAGGGCTTGTAAGTAAGCATTTCACCTTAAGGTCTGCTACACCTGTTGTATTCATCATTTCACTGTGAGGTCTACTACACCTGTTGTATTCAGCGTTTCACCTTAAGGTCTGCTACACCTGTTGTATTCATCATTTCACTGTGAGGTCTACTACACCTGTTGTATTCAGCGTTTCACCTTAAGGTCTGCTACACCTGTTGTATTCAGCATTTCACCTTAAGGTCTACTACACCTGTTGTATTCAGCATTTCACTGTGAGGTGTACTACACCTGTTGTATTCAGCATTTCACTGTAAGGTCTACTACACCTGTTGTATTCAGCATTTCACTGTGAGGTGTACTACACCTGTTGTATTCAGCATTTCACTGTAAGGTCTACTACACCTGTTTTATTCAGCATTTCACTGTGAGGTCTACTACACCTGTTGTATTCAGCATTTCACTGTGAGGTCTACTACACCTGTTGTATTCAGCATTTCACTGTAAGGTCTACTACACCTGTTGTATTCAGCATTTCACCTTAAGGTCTGCTACACCTGTTGTATTCAGCATTTCACTGTGAGGTGTACTACACCTGTTGTATTCAGCATTTCACTGTAAGGTCTACTACACCTGTTGTATTCAGCATTTCACTGTAAGGTCTACTACACCTGTTGTATTCAGCATTTCACTGTGAGGTCTACTACACCTGTTGTATTCAGCATTTCACCTTAAGGTCTACTACACCTGTTGTATTCAGCATTTCACTGTGAGGTCTACTACACCTGTTGTATTCAGCATTTCACCTTAAGGTATGCTACACCTGTTGTATTCAGCATTTCACTGTGAGGTCTACTACACCTGTTGTATTCAGCATTTCACCTTAAGGTCTACTACACCTGTTGTATTCAGCATTTCACTGTGAGGTCTACTACACCTGTTGTATTCAGCATTTCACCTTAAGGTATGCTACACCTGTTGTATTCAGCATTTCACTGTGAGGTCTACTACACCTGTTGTATTCAGCATTTCACTGTGAGGTCTACTACACCTGTTGTATTCAGCATTTCACTGTGAGGTCTACTACACCTGTTGTATTCAGCATTTCACTGTAAGGTATACTACACCTGTTGTATTCAGCATTTCACTGTAAGGTATACTACACCTGTTGTATTCAGCATTTCACTGTGAGGTCTACTATACCTGTTGTATTCAGCATTTCACTGTGAGGTCTACTACACCTGTTGTATTCAGCATTTCACTGTAAGGTCTACTATACCTGTTGTATTCAGCATTTCACTGTAAGGTCTACTACACCTGTTGTATTCAGCATTTCACTGTGAGGTCTACTACACCTGTTGTATTCAGCATTTCACTGTAAGGTCTACTACACCTGTTGTATTCAGCATTTCACCTTAAGGTCTGCTACACCTGTTGTATTCAGCATTTCACTGTGAGGTCTACTACACCTGTTGTATTCGGCATTTCACTGTAAGGTCTACTACACCTGTTGTATTCAGCATTTCACTGTGAGGTCTACTACACCTGTTGTATTCAGCATTTCACTGTCAGGTCTACTACACCTGTTGTATTCAGCATTTCACTGTAAGGTCTACTACACCTGTTGTATTCGGCATTTCACTGTAAGGTCTACTACACCTGTTTTATTCAGCATTTCACTGTGAGGTCTACTACACCTGTTTTATTCAGCATTTCACAGTCAGGTCTACTACACCTGTTGTATTCAGCATTTCACTGTAAGGTCTACTACACCTGTTGTATTCAGCATTTCACTGTAAGGTCTACTACACCTGTTGTATTCAGCATTTCACTGTGAGGTCTACTACACCTGTTGTATTCAGCATTTCACTGTGAGGTCTACTACACCTGTTGTATTCAGCATTTCACTGTAAGGTCTACTACACCTGTTGTATTCAGCATTTCACTGTGAGGTCTACTACACCTGTTGTATTCAGCATTTCACTGTGAGGTCTACTACACCTGTTGTATTCAGCATTTCACTGTGAGGTCTACTACACCTGTTGTATTCAGCATTTCACTGTGAGGTCTACTACACCTGTTGTATTCAGCATTTCACTGTAAGGTCTACTACACCTGTTGTATTCAGCATTTCACTGTGAGGTCTACTACACCTGTTGTATTCGGCGGCATTTGACAAACAAAATGTGATTTTAATTAGAAGTGTCTATCCTATAATGAACAGGCACCTATATTTCTACTCTGTCGTGCTGTTGTTACATCTGTCTTCCCCCCCCACTACTCCTCTCCGCCCCCACACATGCAGGCTGACATGTTTCCCAACTCAGCCTGCGTGCCCAGCGTGCCCAGGGGCATTCCACACAGCCCTTTCTCAAGGATCCGGGGGGGGGGTCAACATTGGCACAGTGTTTCCTCAAAAGCATTGACCCACTTCCTATCCCATGTTGTTTAGTCTTAAAATAGGCATTTAACTATTGCTTGGTCATTGTGTTTTAGTCATTTAGCGTCTATCCAAAGTGACTAACAGGAACATTTAGGTTTAAGTGCCTTGCACAAGGGCACAAGGGCACAAGGGCACCGACAGACTATTATTTTTTCCCCACCTAGGTCCGTTTTGGGATTCAAACCAGCAACCTTTCAGTTACCGGCCAGACATTCTTAACCGCTAGGTTACCTGCCGCCCAAACAGTCTTAAAAAGGGCCATTGAACTATTGCTTGGTTTTTGGTAGATCATTGTGGAAAATATAATATACCTTTCGTTATATCAAATATCAAATACAATGCATTTCTCATGGATATGTTAAAACTATCTGCAAGGTGCACAATTTACGTTTTCTATGCACATCAGATTTCTTCAATTGTAATTCAAGGAATAGACGTGAATTAGTAAGTATTCTTCAAATATCAGTTTGAAGATGACAACTTGAACCAGTTACTTCCCGTTCTGAGACTCATTTTATCATTTTAACACAATTGATAGAAACACCTCTTCTTTACTTTTAACAATTATTACAATTTAAATTATGTTCAAAAATTCACAGATATACTTTATAAATATATAAAATTACCAGCCAAATGAATGCAGATAGACACCCGTCCCATAGTAACAAGGCTGAATGCAGATAGATACCCATCCCATAGTAACAAGGCTGAATGCAGATAGGTACCCATCCCATAGTAACAAGGCTGAATGCAGATAGACACCCGTCCCATAGTAACAAGGCTGAATGCAGATAGACACCCGTCCCATAGTAACAAGGCTGAATGCAGATAGACACCCGTCCCAAAGTAACAAGGCTGAATGCAGATAGACACCCGTCCCAAAGTAACAAGGCTGAATGCAGATAGACACCCGTCCCAAAGTCACAAGGCTGAATGCAGATAGATACCCATCCCATAGTAACAAGGCTGAATGCAGATAGATACCCATCCCATAGTGGCAAGGCTGAATGCAGATAGACACCTGTCCCAAAGTAACAAGGCTGAATGCAGATAGATACCCATCCCATAGTAACAAGTTTGAATGCAGATAGACACCCATCCCATAGTAACAAGGCTGAATGCAGATAGATGCCCATCCCATAGTAACAAGGCTGAATGCAGATATATACCCATCCCATAGTAGCAAGGCTGAATGCAGATAGATACCCATCCCATAGTAGCAAGGCTGAATGCAGATAGATACCCATCCCATATTAACAAGGCTGAATGCAGATAGATACCCATCCCATATTAACAAGGCTGAATGCAGATAGATTCCCATCCCATATTAACAAGGCTGAATGCAGATAGATTCCCATCCCATATTAACAAGGCTGAATGCAGATAGATACCCATCCCATATTAACAAGGCTGAATGCAGATAGATTCCCATCCCATAGTAGCAAGGCTGAATGCAGATAGATACCCATCCCATAGTTAGTAGCAAGGCTGAATGCAGATAGATTCCCATCCCATAGTAACAAGGCTGAATGCAGATAGTACCCATCCCAAAGTAACAAGGCTGAATGCAGATAGATGCCCATCCCATAGTAACAAGGCTGAATGCAGATAGAAACCCATCCCATAGTAGCAAGGCTGAATGCAGATAGATACCCAGACCATAGTAACAAGGCTGAATGCAGATAGATGCCCATCCCATAGTGGCAAGGCTGAATGCAGATAGACACCCATCCCATAGTAACAAGGCTGAATGCAGATAGATGCCCATCCCATAGTAACAAGTTTGAATGCAGATAGACACCCATCCCATAGTAACAAGGCTGAATGCAGATAGATACCCATCCCATAGTAGCAAGGCTGAATGCAGATAGACACCCATCCCATAGTAACAAGGCTGAATGCAGATGGATACCCATCCCATAGTAACAAGGCTAAATGCAGATAGATACCCATCCCATAGTAACAAGGCTGAATGCAGATAGATACCCACCCCATAGTAACAAGGCTGAATGCAGATAGACACCCATCCCATATTAACAAGGCTGAATGCAGATAGATACCCACCCCATAGTAACAAGGCTGAATGCAGATAGATACCCATCCCATAGTAACAAGGCTGAATGCAGATAGATACCCATCCCATAGTAACAAGGCTGAATGCAGATAGATACCCACCCCATAGTTAGTAACAAGAATAAACTGTAATCACACCTAGGGGTGGAATCTGATTGGATCATGTTACTACACTGAAATGGCCATAAGTGGGTGGGGGCAGCTTGCACTTTCCCTTAAGCCAATTGGCCAAAGCTGTTGTCCACACGGTCCAGAGAGAAGCCCCTTTCCTCCCCTACCCAGCTCCAACACTCCACACTATGGAAACGCCATCAGAAAGGGAACTAAACCGTCATCAATTTGGCAAGTATATCACATGAGATCTAGCTGTTAGTGTTCTCCATTTATCCTCGTATTCCCAACTCCAGTAAGGACTATAGAGTGAAAACAGCGGAATATATCTTCGAAAACCAAGAGAAGGGAGTGGAGGTGAGGCCTTGAGCCCCCAACAGTGGTTGATCAACACACACACACACACACATCTCCTTCCCAAACTGTGTGAATATTTGTGATGTTTGTGTGGTTCCTCTGGAAGCCCATGGTGTCTAATCGACAGTGTTATGTTGCAGTTAGGGTATGCTAGCTCCAGTGAGACAGGCTAACCCTCTAACCCCTCAGGGAGGGAGAGGGGCTGGTGGGAGTCCAGGAGGCTGATGTTTGGGAGGGAGGAGAGGACATTCTGCTCCTCCTGGGACCTGGTTCTACAGCTTGACACCACACTGGAACAGAGACTAAATTATGAGAAATGCCTTGCATCACTATAGTTAGATTGTGTTGCCAGAGAATTGATTGTTAATTTCGATGTTAAAGCTGCCTTCAATGTCATTTTTTGAGAATTAGGCAGTACATCCAACCGGTCTCACAACCGCAGACCACGTGTATGTCGTTGTGTGGGAGAGCGGTTTGCTGAACAGAGTGCCCCATAGTTGCGGGGGGGTTATAGTATGGGTGGTCATAAGCTGTGGACAACAAGCACAATTTATGGGTGGTCAATTCTTTTTTAAGGTATCCGTGACCAGTCATGTGAAATCCATAGATTAGGGCCTAATGAATTCATTTCATTTGACTGATTTCCTCAAACGAACTGTAACTCAGTCAAATCTTTGAAATTGTTGCATGTTGCGTTTATATTTTGTTGTTCAGTGTATAATAAGTGTTGTAAATACTATAATACAGTGTTTTCAGACAGTTTTCATAAAAATCGAATTTACATAAGTACTCACAGCCCTGAGTCAATACTTTGTAGAAGCACCGTTGGCGGCGATTACAGCGTGTCAGCTTTGAGTCGTCTTGGGTATGTCTCTATCAGCTTTAAGTCGTCTTGGGTATGTCTGGATCAGCTTTAAGTCGTCTTGGGTATGTCTGGATCAGCTTTGAGTCGTTTTGGGTATGTCTGTATCAGCTTTGAGTCGTCTGGGGTATGTCTGGATCAGCTTTGAGTCATCTTGGGTATGTCTGGATCAGCTTTACGTCGTCTTGGGTATGTCTGGATCAGCTTTAAGTCGTCTTGGGTATGTCTGGATCAGCTTTGAGTCGTTTTGGGTATGTCTGTATCAGCTTTGAGTCGTCTGGGGTATGTCTGGATCAGCTTTGAGTCGTCTTGGGTATGTCTGGATCAGCTTTACGTCGTCTTGGGTATGTCTGGATCAGCTTTAAGTCGTCTTGGGTATGTCTGGATCAGCTTTGAGTCGTTTTGGGTATGTCTGGATCAGCTTTGAGTCGTCTTGGGTATGTCTGGATCAGCTTTACGTCGTCTTGGGTATGTCTGGATCAGCTTTGAGTCGTCTTAGGTATGTCTGAATCAGCTTTGAGTCGTCTTGGGTATGTCTGTGTCAGCTTTGAGTCGTCTTGGGTATGACTGGATCAGCTTTGAGTCGTTTTGGGTATATCTGTGTCAGCTTTGAGTCGTCTTGGGTATGTCTGTATCAGCTTTGAGTCGTCTTGGGTATGTCTGTGTCAGCTTTGAGTCGTCCTGGGTATGTCTGTATCAGCTTTGAGTCGTCTTGGGTATGTCTGTATCAGCTTTGAGTCGTCTTGGGTATGTCTCTATCAGCTTTGAGTCGTCCTGGGTATGTCTGTATCAGCTTTGAGTCGTCTTGGGTATGTCTCTATCAGCTTTGAGTCGTCCTGGGTATGTCTGTATCAGCTTTGAGTCGTCTTGGGTATTTTGGGGCAAATACAACACATCACTGAGAATCAGTCTTCATATTTTCAAGCATGGTGGTGGCTGCATCATGTTATGGGTATGCTTGTCATTGACTAGGGCATTTTGGGGGATAAAAAGAAACGGAATAGAACTAAGCACAGTTAAAATCCTGGTTCAGTCTGCTTTCCAACAGACACTGGGATATGAATTCACTTCTCAGCAGGACAAATATACACTGGAGTTGCTTACCAAGAAGATTTTGAATGTTCCTGAGTGGCCGAGTTACAGTTTTGACTTGAAAATCTAGGGTAAGACTTGAAAATGCCTTTCTAGCAATGATCAACAACCAACTTGACAAGAGCTTGAATAATTTTTAAAAGATGTTAAAATATTGTACAATCCAAGGGTGCAAAGCTCTTAGAGAATTACCCAAAAAGAATCACAGGTATAATCCCTGCTAAAGGTGAATATAACATGTATTGATTTAAGGGTGCGAAAACTTCTGTAAATGAGATATTTCTGTATTTAATTTTCAATAAATTAGAAATAGGTCGAAAAACATGTTTTCACTTTGTCATTGTGGGTTATTTTGATGTCATTATGGGGTATTGTGACGTCACTACGGGGTATTGTGATGTCATTATGGGGTATTGTGATGTCATTATAGGTGAGGGGAAAAAAATCAATGTAATCCATTTTGCATTCAGGCTATAACACTACAATGTGGAATAAGTCAAGGGGGATGAATACTTTCAGAAGGCAGTGTAAGGGTTGTATTTATATTCTGTGACCTACGCAATGATGGTCTTGATGACAATGTCCTTGATCTTCTCCCAGATCAGCGTAGTGTCAACTCCCTTAGAGCCTAGGTAGTGCCACAGTGCCTTCATAGCCCTGACACACACACGGACACACACACACACACACACACACGGACACACACACACGGACACACACACACACGGACACACACACACGGACACACACACACGGACACACACACACACACACACATTACTACATCTGTCCAATGAAAAAGCCTTGTGACATGCTAACATAAACACATCCCATCCTTGTTCTCACCACTTGTGTCGGTGGCAGGTCACTGTCCTTGTTCTGATATTCAGAGTTCTTCTTGTTCACGCTGTAGTTTGCCAGGTGCATGAACTTGTTGCTAAGGGGAATACCTTGTTGCTAAGGCTTTTCATAGAAGGGGAATACCTACGCACAAACAACCCAAAATCAGTTATAAAGCATAATAACCTTCTGGCTTCAACTGAAGTACAACCAAACATATTAGCAAAAGATGTAGATGATTAGTCGAAACAGCTCAGGTGCCGTACTTGACGCTGGCGAAGCGGACAAGTCCGTCTTGGAAGATGTAAACACGGAGCGGGTCGTAAAATTCCGGCGCCGACAGAGATGGCCGCCTCGCTTCGCGTTCCTAGGAAACTATGCAGTTTTTTGTTTTTTTACGTGTTATTTCTTACATTAGTACCCCAGGTCATCTTAGGTTTCATTACATACAGTCGAGAAGAACTACTGAATATAAGATCAGCGTCAACTCACCATCAGTACGACCAAGAATATGTTTTCCGCGACGCGGATCCTGTGTTCTGCCTTACAAACAGGACAACGAAATGGATCGCATGCAGCGACCCAAGAAAACGACTCCGAAAAAGAGGGAAACGTAGCGGTCTTCTGGTCAGACTCCGGACAAGGGCACATCGCGCACCACTCCCCAGCATTCTTCTTGCCAATGTCCAGTCTCTTGACAACAAGGTTGATGAAATCCGAGCAAGGGTAGCATTCCAGAGGGACATCAGAGACTGCAATGTTCTCTGCTTCACGGAAACATGGCTTACTGGGAAGACGCTATCCGATGCGGTGCAGCCAACGGGTTTCTCCACGCATCGCGCCGACAGAAACAAACATCTTTCTGGTAAGAAGAGCGGCGGGGGCGTATGCCTCATGACTAACGAGACATGGTGTGATGAAGGAAACATACAGGAACTCAAATCCTTCTGTTCACCTGATTTAGAATTCCTCACAATCAAATGTAGACCGCATTATCTTCCAAGAGAATTCTCTTCGATTATAATCACAGCCGTATATATCCCCCCCAAGCAGACACATCGATGGCTCTGAACGAACTTTATTTAACTCTTTGCAAACTGGAAACCATTTATCCGGAGGCTGCATTCGTTGTAGCTGGGGATTTTAACAAAGCTAATCTGAAAACAAGACTCCCTAAATTTTATCAGCATATCGATTGCGCAACCAGGGGTGGTAAAACCTTGGATCATTGTTACTCTAACTTCCGCGACGCATATAAGGCCCTGCCCCGCCCCCTTTCGGAAAAGCTGACCACGACTCCATTTTGTTGATCCCTGCCTACAGGCAGAAACTTAAACAAGAGGCTCCCACGCTGAGGTCTGTCCAACGCTGGTCAGACCAAGCTGACTCCACACTCCAAGACTGCTTCCATCACGTGGACTGGGACATGTTTCGTATTGCGTCAGATGAAAATATTGACGAATACGCTGATTCGGTGTGCGAGTTCATTAGAACGCGTCGAAGATGTCGTTCCCATAGCAACGATAAAAACATTCCCAAACCAGAAACCGTGGATTGATGGCAGCATTCGCGTGAAACTGAAAGCGCGAACCACTGCTTTTAATCAGGGCAAGGTGTCTGGTAACATGTCCGAATATAAACAATGCAGCTATTCCCTCCGCAAGGCTATTAAACAAGCTAAGCGTCAGTACAGAGACAAAGTGGAATCTCAATTCAATGGCTCAGACACAAGAGGCATGTGGCAGGGTCTACAGTCAATCACGGACTACAAGAAGAAACCCAGCCCAGTCACGGACCAGGATGTCTTGCTCCCAGGCAGACTAAATAACTTTTTTGCCCGCTTTGAGGACAATACAGTGCCACTGACACGGCCTGCAACGAAAACATGCGGTCTCTCCTTCACTGCAGCCGAGGTGAGTAAGACATTTAAACGTGTTAACCCTCGCAAGGCTGCAGGCCCAGACGGCATCCCCAGCCACGCCCTCAGAGCATGCGCAGACCAGCTGGCCGGTGTGTTTACGGACATATTCAATCAATCCCTATACCAGTCTGCTGTTCCCACATGCTTCAAGAGGGCCACCATTGTTCCTGTTCCCAAGAAAGCTAAGGTAACTGAGCTAAACGACTACCGCCCCGTAGCACTCACTTCCGTCATCATGAAGTGCTTTGAGAGACTAGTCAAGGACCATATCACCTCCACCCTACCTGACACCCTAGACCCACTCCAATTTGCTTACCGCCCAAATAGGTCCACAGACGATGCAATCTCAACCACACTGCACACTGCCCTAACCCACCTGGACAAGAGGAATACCTATGTGAGAATGCTGTTCATCGACTACAGCTCGGCATTCAACACCATAGTACCCTCCAAGCTCGTCATCAAGCTCGAGACCCTGGGTCTCGACCCCGCCCTGTGCAACTGGGTACTGGACTTCCTGACGGGCCGCCCCCAGGTGGTGAGGGTAGGCAACAACATCTCCTCCCCGCTGATCCTCAACACGGGGCCCCACAAGGGTGCGTTCTGAGCCCTCTCCTGTACTCCCTGTTCACCCACGACTGCGTGGCCACGCACGCTCCAACTCAATCATCAAGTTTGCGGACGACACAACAGTGGTAGGCTTGATTACCAACAACGACGAGACGGCCTACAGGGAGGAGGTGAGGGCCTCGGAGTGTGGTGTCAGGAAAATAACCTCACACTCAACGTCAACAAAACTAAGGAGATGATTGTGGACTTCAGGAAACAGCAGAGGGAACACCCCCCTATCCACATCGATGGAACAGTAGTGGAGAGGGTAGCAAGTTTTAAGTTCCTCGGCATACACATCACAGACAAACTGAATTGGTCCACTCACACTGACAGCTTCGTGAAGAAGGCGCAGCAGCGCCTCTTCAACCTCAGGAGGCTGAAGAAATTCGGCTTGTCACCAAAAGCACTCACAAACTTCTACAGATGCACAATCGAGAGCATCCTGGCGGGCTGTATCACCGCCTGGTACGGCAACTGCTCCGCCCTCAACCGTAAGGCTCTCCAGAGGGTAGTGAGGTCTGCACAACGCATCACCGGGGGCAAGCTACCTGCCCTCCAGGACACCTACACCACCCGATGTTACAGGAAGGCCATAAAGATCATCAAGGACATCAACCACCCGAACCACTGCCTGTTCACCCCGCTATCATCCAGAAGGCGAGGTCAGTACAGGTGCATCAAAGCTGGGACTGAGAGACTGAAAAACAGCTTCTATCTCAAGGCTATCAGACTGTTAAACAGCCACCATTGAGTGGCTGCTGCCAACACACTGTCATTGACACTGACCCAACTCCAGCCACTTTAATAATGGGAATTGATGGGAAATGATGTAAATATATCACTAGCCACTTTAAACAATGCTACCTTATATAATGTTACTTACCCTACATTATTCGTCTCATATGCATATGTATATACTGTACTCTACATCATCGACTGCATCCTATGTAATACATGTATCACTAGCCACTTTAACTATGCCACTTTGTTTACTTTGTCTACATACTCATCTCATATGTATATACTGTACTCGATACCATCTACTGTATGCTGCTCTGTACCATCACTCACTCATATATCCTTATGTACATATTCTTTATCCCCTTACACTGTGTATAAGACAGTAGTTTTAGAATTGTTAGTTAGATTACTTGTTGGTTATCACTGCATTGTCGGAACTAGAAGCACAAGCATTTCGCTACACTCGCATTAACATCTGCTAACCATGTGTATGTGACAAATAAAATTTGATTTGATTTGATTTGAAAATGACACGTATAGATATAGATATATAGACATAGATATATAGACATAGATACGCAGGTCAAAACGTATTCCCACCGATGAGGCTTGTGGAGATACCTGAGAGAGATACAACAAAACAACGTTAGGAAAAGATCTTGAGACAATAGTACGTTGTTATCATAATATCCTGTCCAGTTTACTGGTCAATCACACTAGCCTGGTCCCAATGGGCAGAATCTGGCAAGACAACACAAATAGATCTTGGATCAGGCTACAATCGCATTCATTCCACTAGAAGAAGTGTTTGTCCCAGGCAGTGGATGTACTTCTGCATTAGGAGCGGAATCTTGCGTGGCATCTGATTCCACTTGTGAATAACCTGGATCCCAATACCCAGAACAGATGCAGGCTAGGGCAACAGGAGAGAAAGTCTACACATGTTGTATTCAGCATTTCACGGTAAGGTTCTACACTTGTTGTATTCAGCATTTCACGGTAAATTCTACACTTGTTGTATTCAGCATTTCACGGGAAGGTCTACACTTGTCGTACACTTGTCGTATTCAGAATTTCACGGTAAAGTGTACACAGCATTTCACGGTAAGGTTCTACAGTTGTTGTATTCAGCATTTCACGGTAAGGTTCTACACTTGTTGTATTCAGCATTTCACGGTAAGGTTCTACACTTGTTGTATTCGGCGCATGTCACCAATAAACTTTGATTTGATTTATGTGACATCATTTTACTTCATGAATATCTTACCTTTCTTGTACATTTATTTTTGTTACGTATATATTCTCTACCGTAACATTAGATCTGTATTAGTTTGTTGACATTTAGAAATATATAATATATATATATAATATTTATAATTATAATATAATATATATATAATAAATATAATATATATATGTAAAGTTTTTTAGCTTGCAATCTTCAATAGCTATTGAATCAATCATACCATGAGTTATGAAGATGGTACTGTAAATTCTAAATCAGGATAGAGCTAAATCCAGTTTCAACAACTAAAAAAAAAAAGTGTGGATTGCTCTCTATTCATCCCTGATTCAGAATAAACCATCTTCACAGTCATATCTATTGACTAGAGAAAACAGAGTAACCACCGAATATCCAATGTAAAACTAATTTTACCTTGGTGATCCTATACAGTTTCACATGCACATAGCTCTTAATTTCCATGTAGGCAATGGTACATACTCATTGCATGAGCATAATATGAATCAATAGGCACAAAGCCATAGTGGTTAGGTGTTTTATTGTCACATACACCAAATAGATTCAGTGAAATGTGTTGTTTTACAAGGTCAGCCACAGTAGTACGGCACCCCTGGAGCAAATCAGGGTTAAGTGCATTGCTAAAGGGCAATGGTATACTGCCAGCAGCATACCACCCTGCATCACCAGCAGCATACCACCCTGCATCACCAGCAGCATACCACCCTGCATCACCAGCAGCATACCACCCTGCATCACCAGCAGCATACCACCCTGCATCACCAGCAGCATACCACCCTGCATCCCACTGTTGACTTGCTTCTGAAGCTAAACAGGGTTGGTCCTGGTCAGTCCCTGGATGGGAAACCAGATGCTGCTGGAAGTGGTGTTGGAGGGCCAGTAGGAGGCACTCTTTCCTCTGGTCTAAAAAAATATCCCAATGCCTCAAGGCAGTGATTGGGGACATTGCCCTGTGTTGGGTGTTGTCTTTCGGATGGGATGTTGACCCTGGTGTCCTGGCTAAATTCCCAATCTGTCCCTCAAACCATCATGGCCACCTAATCATCCCCAGTTTACAATAGGCTCATTCATCCTCCTCCTCTCCCCTGTAACTATTCCCCAGGTCGTTGCTGTAAATGAGAACGTGTTCTCAGTCAACTTACCTCGTAAAATGTTTAAATCAACAGATTTTTCACCTTGTTAGCTTGGGTATTCAAACCTGCAACCTTTCGGTTACTGGCCCGACGCGCTAAATGCCACACTACCTATTTACCTGCCACCTAATGCAGAATTGTGTAGTAGGCCCGAATGGGGTTGTAAATTTTACATGCCTGACCTACAAGCACTTCTGCACACAAACAATAGCAAAACAAAGTAGACTTTCTTCTCCAGTTCACTGGAACATAGTCAAGGCTTAGTGTCATGCTTGGAGCTCTCGGCTCTTCATCAAAACAACTCCTATATCCCCCCTAGTCAATGGATACTCTCCTTTACAACAGAACCACGAACCTCACTTCTATCGTCTCACATTCAGTCAGGATTAAATATGCATAGTGACAAACCACCTGCAATTCACACTGATAGTAGGCCACTCTGAAGCTTTGTCCCAAATGGTTTCTTATATAGTACACTACCCGTAGGGCTCTGGTCAAAAGGAGTGCACTACATAGGGAATAGGGTGCCACGGCCCGTAGGGCTCTGGTCAAAAGGAGTGCACTATATAGGGAATAGGGTGCCACGGCCCATAGGGCTCTGATCAAAAGGAATACACTATATAGGGAATAGGGTGCCATTTGGGATGTTGCTTGTAATGCCACTACTGTAACAATTGATGCACACTCTGCTCTGTCTCTGGTTGCCTGGTGACCTGTCATCATAGACTTCCATAGGCTGCTACAGTATAATCAGTCATCATAGACTTCCATAGGCTGCTACAGTATAATCAGTCATCATAGACTGCTACAGTATAATCAGTCAAAGACTGTCCTACATTATTTTTGATATTTCTACAGACTTCAAAGTGTTTTCTTTCCAATGGTACCAATGATATGCATTTCCTGACTTCAGGACCTGAGCAACAGGCAGTTTACTTTGGGCACGTCATTCAGACAGGAAGTGGAGAAAAAAGGGACTTATCTTCTGCCCAGCAGGTAACACATCAGGACACTCAAAATGGCAGGTGAAGTGCCCTCACAAAGTACAGGCATAGAGGGCTGAAAAACACATTATGGCTGACCTCCGCTGTTTAAACAAACGTTGCAAGGTCACCCAAACGGACACAACTAGGACTTTACGGGAGGCATAGAAGAAACATCACACAACAAATACTGTTATACTTCCCTTCTGCTGGTTGAAGCATATGAGTGAATAATAATAATAATAATAATAATAATAATAATAATAATAATAATAATAATAATAATAATAATAATATAATAATAATAATAATAATAATGATAATAATAATAATAATAATAATAATAATAATAATGATGAATAATGAATAATAATAATAATAATAATTACAATCAGGGCTGTAATAATAATAATATAATAAATAATAATAATAATAGCAACTTTAACAAGAATAATAATAATAAAATAACATAATAATAATAATAATAATATAATAATAACAATAATAAAAAAAAATGAGATTGGAATTATTACAAAGATTCCCAAAATACCATGCCCCCCCAAAAAAAACAGATTGGAAGATTCCCGGGATCATGAGGGAATAAGCAGGAAATCCGGAATAATCTAACCAGGATAAGTAATGAGTTGTGAAGACAATCTGCCAGGATTTCTTTGGGAAGTGAACGGAATATTGACACCTATATATGTATATATATATGTATATATATATATGTAGTCTATAACTCAAGCTGTGGTCACTGCGCCAGGTCAGCGTCCAGGCAGCTGTTCTCTTTTAACTTTGACAACGGGGACCCTTAGTGGACACTGAATGAACTGAACGTTTGATGCGGTTGGAGTGTGTTGTAGGTCACCCATAGCCACTAGATGGCACTAGCTTCAAACAGAGCCATGTATTTAGAGAGTAAAGGCCGATGCAGTTTCTGTGTTATGACACTTCAACAGTCTATGGCAGCCATGTTAACCCCCATTGACATAACATGGAGAATATTTAAACCATGATAGGTAACTGAAATGTCTACAATTAGAACAATCTAAACCTTAAAACTCTAAATATATTGCTGTGGTTTCAAGGTGTATTAGTCATATGATACACCTGGTAGTACACAGAGCTGGACAGAGACAGAGACAGCCATGTTCTTCCATCATCCAATGTGTGGCTTTAGGCATGGGCATGGGCCGAGTTCAGAGCTATGTGAACGGTGGTATAACTAAGTTATAAGTATGTATCGAAGTCGAAGGGGCAGTCTGAAGTTGGATCAATAACAAAGCATACTCACTCTGTTTCGGTGAAAAGGGATGGAACTTAATCATTGTAATCACTCTCCAATTCATAGACAGAGCTATGAGTGTAAGGACTGACCACTCATTGTATCCAAATAATAGCATTAACCCTATTATGAGGCTATTCCGCGTTTGTTTACATTTATTTTGTTTACAAACATCGGGGTTAAACAAGCTTATATTTTGGGGGCTGTGACAGTTGAAGCTTGTATGGTACATTCTTCCAGAATCAACGGGTGCATATCATTCATTCAATTTAGTCAACAACAAAAAAATGGATGTGGACTGCCTCTTTAGGGAGCATCTGCAACTCTGTATGACGAACCATCAAACAGGCAAAGAGCGTCAATACAGGACTAAGATCGAATCGTACTACACCGGCTCTGACGCTCGTCGGATGTGGCAGGGCTTGCAAAACTATTACAGACTACAACGGGAAGCACAGCCGAGAGCTGCCCAGTGACACGAGCCTACCAGACAAGCTAAATAACTTCTATGCTCGCTTCGAGGCAAGTAACACTGAAACATGCATGAGAGCACCAGCTGTTCCAGACGACTGTGTGATTACGCTCTCCGCAGCCGATGTGAGTAAAACTTTTAATAAACAGGTCAACATTCACAAGGCCGCAGGGCCAGACGGATTACCAGGACGTGTACTCCGAGCATGCGCTGACCAATTGGCGAGTGGCTTCACTGATATTTTCAACCTCTCCCTGTCTGAGTCTGTAATACCAACATGTTTCAAGCAGACCACCATAGTTCCTGTGCCCAAGAACACTAACGTAACCTGCCTAAATGACTAACGACCTGTAACACTCACGTCTGTAGCCATGAAATGCTTTGAAAGGCTGGTAATGGTTCATATCAACACCATCATCCCAAAAACCCTAGACCCACTCCAATTTGCATACCGCAATCTCTATTGTACTCCACACTACCCTTTCCCACCTGGACAAAAGGAACACCTATGTGAGAATGCTATTCATTGACTACAGCTCAGCATTCAACACCATAGTGCCCTCAAAGCTCATCACTGAGCTAAGGACCCTGGGACTAAACACCTCCCTCTGCAACTGGATCCTGGACTTCCTGACAGGCCTCCCCCGGGTGGTGAGGGAAGGTAACAACACATCCACATCCGCCACGCTGATCCTCAACACGGGGGCCCCTCAGGGGTGTGTGCTCAGTCCCCTCCTGTACTCCCTGTTCACTCGTGACTGCATGGCCAGGCACGACTCTAACACCATCATTAAGTTTTCTGACGACACAACAGTGACCACTGATCACCGACAACGATGAGACAGAGACCTGAGGTTGACAACAACCTCTCCCTCAACATGATCAAGACAAAAGATGATTGAGAAAACTTCCAGGTTGGAGGACGGCGAGCACACTCATTCTCGGTCCGGGAGTATTACATTTCATTACATTTCATTATAGACAAGGTTTGACGAATCTTATCAATTTCTTCTTAGCTAGCTACACAGCCGAGCCAAACACTGCCCTGCAGCTAGCCAGCTAACAGCTAACGTCCACCGTCGGAAGAGGGTCCACCGTCTACCGAAAAACAACAACTATTACACTCAGGAGACTGATTATGTGGCATTGTTAGCTAGCTACATAGTTGTCTTTGCTGTCTTCGTACCCAAGATAATTGTGTAGTTTAAAGTTTTATGCTGTCACCATCGAGACTCTGCTAGCTAGCCAACACTGCCAACGTCTACCGAACAGAACTTCTGCATGGCAAATTTCGCTCGCTCCACAGGTAGTATCACATTTTTCATTTCATTTCATTACAGTACAACGGCTTGATTTGTTTGATCGTAGCTAGCTACATAGCTAGCTACACAGCCGTCTTTGTATCAAAGATAATTGTGTAGTCTGGCCCAGGACAGCTATTGTCGTTCTTTTGGCCAACGTAATCAACACTGCTAGCTAGCCAGCTGAATAGCAGCACAGTAGAAACTATTAGTGATCAGTCAACAACGCAGCCTAAAATTAGCCTCAAGTCAGGCAACGCAGCCTCTGCCAGCTAACCACTTCAGCAGTACTGTATCATTTTAATCATTTTAGTCAATAAGATTCTTGCTACGTAAGCTTAACTCTCTGAACACTCGTGACGTGTAGTCCACTTGTCATTCCAATCTCCTTTGCATTAGCTCTCTTGTGCAGCCTGTCAACTATGTGTCTAAACTGCACAGACCATACAAACCTCCACACCATAAGAAACAGGTCCCAGCGCGCATCACGTGGAGTTCCAGGTCTCCGGTAGCCCTGGAACTGCCGAGGCCATCTCCGCTATGTCTCCCTCCAGTCCCTCGACTTCTTGGCACTGCGGAAACATGGATCACCACAGACAACACTGCTACTCCTACTGCTCTCTCTTCGTCCGCCCACGTGTTACCGCACACCCCGAGAGCTTCTGGTCAGGTGACCATCCTCATCTCTCCCAAGTGGTCATTCTCTCTTTCTCCCCTTACCCATCTGTCTATCGCCTCCTTTGAATTCCATGCTGTACAGTTACCAGCCCTTTCAAGCTTAACATCCTTATCATTTATCGCCCTAGGTTCCTCGGAGAGTTCATCAAAGCTTGATGCCTTGATAAGGCTCCTTTGTACTCACCTCTCACAGTTCTGACTTTAACCTAAACCTGTTGTATTCTCTTTGACAACTCACAAGGCAGGAAATACGCTCGACCTCATCTTTACTAGATGCTGTTCTTCCACAACCTCGTTGAAAACAGTCTCCGAACTACTTTTGTATCCTTTTCCCTTTCGCTCTCATCCAACACTTCCCACACTGCCCCTACTGGGATGGTATCGCGCCGTCCCAAGCTACTCTCTCCCTCTTCCATCCTATCATCTCTTCCCTCTGATCTCCTGATTCTGCCTCCTCAACCCTCCTCTCCTCCCTTTTGCATCCTTTGAATGTCCCCTATCCTCCAGGCCGGCTCGGTCCTCCTCCCGCTCCGTGCTCACGACTCATTGAGCTCACAGAACAGGGCTCCGGGCAGCTTTGATGGAACTCGCCTCCCCTGCGGACCTGACATCCTTTCACTCCCTCCTCTCTCATTTTCCTCTTCTCTCTCTCTGCTGCTAAAGCCACTTTCTACCACTCTAAATTCCAAGCATCTGCCTCTAACCCTAGGAAGTTTCTTTGCAACCTTCTCCTCCCTCCTGAATCCTCCTCCCCTCCCCCTCCTCCCCTCTGCAGATGTTTCAACCATTTTGAAAAGAAGGTCGACGACATCCGATCCTCGTTTGCTAAGTCAAACACACCGCTGGTTCTCTCATCACTGCCCTACCCTGTGCTCTGACCTCTTTCTCCCCTCTCTCTCCAGATGAAATCTCGCGTCTTTGATGAGAGCCCCTACAACCTGCCCGCTTGACCCTATCCTCCTCTCTTCTCCAGACCATTTCCGGAGACCTCCTCCCTTACCTGGCTCATCAACTCATCCCTGACCGAGCTAAGTCCCTTCCGTCTTCAGAGCGAGTTGCACCCCTTCTGAAAAAAACTCGATCCCTCCGATGCCAACAACTACAGACCAGTATCCCTTCTTTCTTTTCTCTCCAAAACTCTTGAACGTGCCGTCCTTGGCCAGCTCTCCCGCTATCTCTCAGAATGACCTTCTTGATCCAAATCATCAGGTTTATAGTCATTCAACTGAGACTGCTCTTCTCTGTATCACGGAGGCGCTCCGCACTGCTAAAGCTAACTTCTTCCTCTGCTCTCATCCTTCAAAATCGGCTGCCCATGACTGTGAACCATCAGATCCTCTCTCCACCCTCTCCGAGTTGGGCATGCGCGTGTCCACCTTGGTTCGTCTATTCCTGACAGGTCGCTCCTACCACGTGGCGAGAATGGCCACCACGTGCTCTCACCACTGGTGTCCCCAGGGGTTCTACTATTTCAGCTAACACCAAGTCACTTGGCTCTGTCATAACCTCACATGGTCTCTCCTATCATTGCTATGACACACAATTAATCTCTCCTTTCCCCTTCTGATGACCAGGTGGCGAATCGCATCTCTGCATGTCTGGCAGACATATCCGTGTGGATGACGGATCACCACCTCAAGCTGAACTCGGCAAACGGAAACTGCTCTTCCTCCCGGGAAGGACTGCCCATTTCCATGATCTCGCCATCACGGTTGACAACTCCATGTCCTCCTCCCAAAGCTAAGGGCGTGATCCTGGACAACACCCTGAGTCTCAACTAACATCAAGGCGGTGGCCCGTTCCTGAGGTTCATGCTCTACAACATCCGCAGAGTCGACCCTGCCTCACACAGCGCAGGTCCTAATCCAGGCACTTGTCATCTCCCGTCTGGATTACTGCAACTCGCTGTTGGCTGGGCTCCCTGCCTGTGCCATTAAACCCCTACAACTCATCCAGACACATCTGGTGTTCAACCTTCCCAAGTTCTTTCACCCCGCTCCTCCGCTCCCTCCACTGGCTTCCAGTTGAAGCTCGCATCCGCTACAAGACCATGGTGCTTGCCTCGGAGCTGTGAGGGGAACGGCACCTCAGTACCTCCAGGCTCTGATCAGGCCCTACACCCAAACAAGGGCACTGCGTTCATCCACCTCTGGCCTGCTCGCCTCCCTACCACTGAGGATGTCACGCTCAGCCCAGTCAAAACTGTTCGCTGCTCTGGCCCCCAATGGTGGAACAAACTCCTCACGACGCCAGGACAGCGGGTCAATCACCATCCGGAGACACCTGAAACCCCACCTCTTTAAGGAATACCTAGGATAGGAAAGTAATCCCTCTCATCCCCTGAAAAGATTTAGATGCACTACTGTTCCACTGGAGGTCAAAACCAATTTTAAGTCGCTCTGATAAGAGCGTCTTAAATGACGTAAATGTAAATGTAAAAATGTAAAAAGGAGATGATTGAGGACTACAGGAAAAGGAGGACCGAGCACACCCCCATTCTCATCGATGGGACTGTAGTGGAGCAGGTTGAGAGCTTCAAGTTCCTTGGCGTCCACATCACCAACAAACTAACATGGCCCAAGCACACCAAGACAGTCGTGAAGAGGGTACGACAAAAAACAATTCCCCCTCAGGAGACTGAAATATGTGGCATTGGTCCTCAGATCCTCAAAAGGTTTTACAGCTGCACCATCGAGAGCATCCTGACGGGTTGCATCACTGCCTGGTATGGCAACTGCTCGGCCTCCGACCGTAAGCTACTACAGAGGGTAGTGCGTATGGCCCAGTACATCACTTTGGCCAAGCTTCCTGCCATCCAGGACCTCTATACCAGGTGGTGTCAGAGGAAGGCCCTAAAAATTGTCAAAGGCTCCAGCCACCCTAGTCATACACTGTTCTCTCTGCTACCGCACGGCAAGCGGTACCGGAGTGTCAAGTCTAGGTGCAATAGGCTTCTAAACAGCTTCTACCCCCAATCCATAAGACTGCTGAACATCTAATCAAATGGCTACCTAAACTATTTGCATTGCCCCTCCCCCCACGCTCCTGCTACTCTCTGTGTTCATCTATGCATACCCACTTTAATAATTCTACCTACATGTACATAATTACCTCAATTACCTCGACACAGGTGCCCCCCTCCACATTGACACATTGATTTTGTATCGGTACCCCCTGTATATAGCCCCCTCTCTTTAATTATTACTTATTCTTATCTCTTACTTTTTTAGGTATTTTCTTAAAACATTATTGGTTAAGGGCTTGTAAGTTTCACTGTAAGGTCTACCTAAACCTGTTGTATTCTGGGCATTTGACAAATAACATGTGATTTGACGATGTGAACAACCTGTGGAAAACATACTAAGTTTTTTTTTTTTTAAGATACAGTAGATATTGTTTAAAAGCATATTGGTTTATTTCATAATCAATAGGACTATATTTTTTATGTGAATCACCCTTTCCAGTTTTGACTCCTGCTCAGCATTCTTTGGAACAAAAGTGGACGCGCCGTGCGTCTATGATGCGCTCTTCCTGCCGTTGACAGCCAGGTAGCCTCTCATCCCCATCCTCATGCTGCACCGGGTTCCTTTAGAGCCCCCCTAACTCCCACTCTCCCCCTTTGTTTACCAGCGTGTCAGAGCCTGTGGGATGGAGTTACTGTTGCACAGTACTCTCCATCAGGCCGCCGCTCTGAGCCCTTTGAAGTCCCCATTTAATGTAGAGAGCTGCATCTCTCACATTTGATAAGACAGTTGGGAGCCGTCGAGTAAGCGTCTACAGAGAGTTAAATATTCCAAAATAAACATTACATTAAAGTTTTGGAAAGTGGTAGCCTATAATTGAGAGAGTTTATAAAAAAATATATTTATATAATAAGTGGGATAAATAAATAGGCACGCGCGTAATGGCAAATCTTTTTTCCAACAAAACCATGAGGCTCAAGTGGATGCGCGTGTCTCTTTTGATCTTGGTTCTATTCCTGGGTGACTCCCGCGGCTCCCAGGTGAAGTTTGGCCGCTTGGACCGGTGGGTGAAGACCGGGTTTCAGTACCTGAAGTTAAACCTGTGCCGCAGGGTATCTCTGTCTGAGGGCGAATGTAAGCGTCTGTCCCATCTTCAGCTCAGCGGGGTGGCCGTGTACGTTTCCGAGCCAAACTCCGAGAAAGTACTCGCCATTCTCCCAGATTCCTATTCTTCAGGGATGCTACCACCAAAGCAGGGCGGTTACGGTATGAGTTCGGTACTGGAGGACAGTAGAAGACATCACGATTTCTTCCCGGGATCGACTGCGCATGATGCCGTGTTGGTGTTGGATCCCAGTCCCGGAGAGAGTTTCGGACATCCTGTGGTTCTCTTTTATGTGGACCTAAACACGACCAAGAAAAAATGTGCACATATGGATGGAATTTATTTAGGTAAGAACAAATTAATATAAAATGTATACTTTTAAAAATACACTTTTAATATGATATATCAATTTATAACTTATTTCTTCCCACTGGGCACAGACATCAATTCAATGTCTATTCCTCGTTGGGTGGAAACAACGTTGATTCAACCAGTGTCTACCCGGTCGGAGGGTAAATGTCTTAATTTTATTCTACAATAACGGCTTGAAAAGCTATCCCATTTAAAGATGAAGTAGCCTAAATGTAAGGTCAAATGTAGTCTTAAACCCTTTAATTGTCCCTTCTTGAAAAACATGTTTACATTTTTTAAATAAATCGTATTACTAACAATGCAAATAAGAACCCCCCCCCCTAAAATGTTTTTTAAACTTGATGTTTATTGAGGAAATAACAGAGCTTTACCACACAGTTAAGAATTCACTTAACAGGCTCCTATCAGCACTGCCTTAGTCGATAGGCAATTTGTATCGGCCTAGCATTTTTTACTCATCTCAAACATGTGTTTAGGTTTGCTTATATGACTTATATAGGTAGGTAAGTATTGGGAAATGAGGACTGGTGCCAAATTTGAACAAATAATCGTACTTTTGTATGTCCGAACATGAATATTCAATTCCATTGAAATGAATGCGTTTTCAGCTGATGTATAGTGCAATGTCCCTCGTTCTATGACTATTATAGGCATTATATTATAGGTGACTTTAAGTCAGAAATATTGATTAATTGATCCCGTGGGTCATGAAATGTGGTTAAACCACTTTATGTTGCCTAATAATATGGCACGTTGTCATATTCACCCTACAGCATTTTTTGTTTGTTTTACTGACATATCATAACAGCCCAAAATGTTTGCTTTTGAGCTATTTTCATATTCCTGAAATATGAGTCCCCCAAAAAAGGACTCAAATTATGTTAATTGATGCAGGAGGGGGGCGGGGGGGGGGGGGGGGGGGTTGTCCAAGTAAATATTTATTTCATATCCACCTCTAAATCCATTGTGATAGTATGCTCTACCAGCCGGTTGAGAATTTCCTTAAAGGAGTTTTATTAGGTACTGATATTCCAGATTGGTTTGTTTGTTTGTTTGTCTCCTACACACTGCAGAGAGTAACCGGAAGGGTTGAGAGCACTGTGTGTGTGTGTGTGTGTGTGTGTGTGTGTACGTGTGTGTGTGTGTGTGTGTGTACCGTGTCTATACCGTGTGTGTGTGTGTGTGTGTGTGCACCTGCGCCTGCGTGAGAGAGAGAGAGAGAGAGTTTGTAAGCAGTAAGCAACTTGAGAGAAGAGAGCTCTCAGGCGATGCCAGGTGGTAGACACCCTGCTGGGGTAGTAGAGGACCCAGATGCATGGCTGAACCCAGCCACAGTCACCAGTCATGTATTCACAATAACATCTCTCCATTATTCATCTTGAGTGGATGCTGTCCTTAGCACCACCCACCACCCTCTGCCCAGACATTTCAGCCTCTCCAACATGCTGCACTGGGACAGGAGGTAGGAGTTCCACAACTCTCAACTGTGTCTCTCTACTGACCCTTTTAACTTCTCAGCCCTGCCCTGCTCCTCACACTACAGTCTAGTACATGACAGCCCTGCCCTTCACACTACAGTCTAGTACATGACAGCCCTGCTCCTCACACTACAGTCTAGTACATGACAGCCCTGCCCTTCACACTACAGTCTAGTACATGACAGCCCTGCCCCTCATACTACAGTCTAGTACATGACAGCCCTGCCCCTCATACTACAGTCTAGTACATGACAGCCCTGCCCTCACACTACAGTCTAGTACATGACAGCCCTGCTCCTCACACTACAGTCTAGTACATGACAGCCCTGCTCCTCACACTACAGTCTAGTACATGACAGACCTGCCCCTCACACTACAGTCTAGTACAGCCCTGACAGCCCATGACAGACCTGCCCTCACACTACAGTCTAGTACATGACAGCCCTGCCCCTCACACTACAGTCTAGTACATGACAGCCCTGCCCCTCACACTACAGTCTAGTACATGACAGCCCTGCCCCTCACACTACAGTCTAGTACATGACAGCCCTGCCCTGCCCCTCACACTACAGTCTAGTACATGACAGCCCTGCCCTGCTCCTCACACTACAGTCTAGTACATGACAGCCCTGCCCTGCCCCCTCACACTACAGTCTAGTACATGACAGCCCTGCTGCCCCTCACACTACAGTCTAGTACATGACAGCCCTGCTGCCCCTCACACTACAGTCTAGTACATGACAGCCTGCTCCTGCTCCTCACACTACAGTCTAGTACATGACAGCCCTGCTCCTCACACTACAGTCTAGTACATGACAGCCCTGCCCCTCACACTACAGTCTAGTACATGACAGCCCTGCCCCTCACACTACAGTCTAGTACATGACAGCCCTGCCCTGCCCCTCACACTACAGTCTAGTACATGACAGCCCTGCTCCTCACACTACAGTCTAGTACATGACAGCCCTGCCCCTCACACTACAGTCTAGTACATGACAGCCCTGCCCCTCACACTACAGTCTAGTACATGACAGCCCTGCCCTGCCCCTCACACTACAGTCTAGTACATGACAGCCCTGCCCTGCTCCTCACACTACAGTCTAGTACATGACAGCCCTGCTCCTCACACTACAGTCTAGTACATGACAGCCCTGCTCCTCACACTAAAGGTCTAGTACATGACAGCCATGCTCCTCACACTACAGTCTAGTACATGACAGCCCTGCTCCTCACACTACAGTCTAGTACATGACAGCCCTGCCCCTCACACTACAGTCTAGTACATGACAGCCCTGCCCTTCACACTACAGTCTAGTACATGACAGCCCTGCCCTGCCCCTCACACTACAGTCTAGTACATGACAGCCCTGCTCCTCACACTACAGTCTAGTACATGACAGCCCTGCCCTGCTCCTCACACTACAGTCTAGTACATGACAGCCCTGCTCCTCACACTACAGTCTAGTACATGACAGCCCTGCCCTGCCCCTCACACTACAGTCTAGTACATGACAGCCCTGCCCCTCATACTACAGTCTAGTACATGACAGCCCTGCTCCTCACACTACAGTCTAGTACATGACAGCCCTGCTCCTCACACTACAGTCTAGTACATGACAGCCCTGCTCCTCACACTACAGTCTAGTACATGACAGCCCTGCTCCTCACACTACAGTCTAGTACATGACAGCCCTGCCCTGCCCCTCACACTACAGTCTAGTACATGACAGCCCTGCCCCTCACACTACAGTCTAGTACATGACAGCCCTGCCCCTCCCACTACAGTCTAGTACATGACAGCCCTGCTCCTCACACTACAGTCTAGTACATGACAGCCCTGCCCTGCCCCTCACACTACAGTCTAGTACATGACAGCCCAGCCCTGCCCCTCACTCTACAGTCTAGTACATGACAGCCCTGCCCTGCCCCTCACACTACAGTCTAGT
Organism: Oncorhynchus nerka; assembly: GCF_034236695.1. Taxonomy (NCBI): domain Eukaryota; kingdom Metazoa; phylum Chordata; class Actinopteri; order Salmoniformes; family Salmonidae; genus Oncorhynchus; species Oncorhynchus nerka. Next base: position 55,100,041 of record NC_088396.1, read on the forward strand.
ACATGACAGCCCTGCCCCTCACACTACAGTCTAGTACATGACAGCCCTGCCCCTCACACTACAGTCTAGTACATGACAGCCCTGCCCTTCACACTACAGTCTAGTACATGACAGCCCTGCCCTGCCCCTCACACTACAGTCTAGTACATGACAGCCCTGCTCCTCACACTACAGTCTAGTACATGACAGCCCTGCCCTGCTCCTCACACTACAGTCTAGTACATGACAGCCCTGCTCCTCACACTACAGTCTAGTACATGACAGCCCTGCCCTGCCCCTCACACTACAGTCTAGTACATGACAGCCCTGCCCTGCCCCTCACACTACAGTCTAGTACATGACAGCCCTGCCCCTCACACTACAGTCTAGTACATGACAGCCCTGCCCCTCATACTACAGTCTAGTACATGACAGCCCTGCTCCTCACACTACAGTCTAGTACATGACAGCCCTGCTCCTCACACTACAGTCTAGTACATGACAGCCCTGCCCTGCTCCTCACACTACAGTCTAGTACATGACAGCCCTGCTCCTCACACTACAGTCTAGTACATGACAGCCCTGCCCTGCCCCTCACACTACAGTCTAGTACATGACAGCCCTGCCCCTCACACTACAGTCTAGTACATGACAGCCCTGCCCCTCACACTACAGTCTAGTACATGACAGCCCTGCTCCTCACACTACAGTCTAGTACATGACAGCCCTGCCCTGCCCCTCACACTACAGTCTAGTACATGACAGCCCAGCCCTGCCCCTCACTCTACAGTCTAGTACATGACAGCCCTGCCCCTCACACTACAGTCTAGTACATGACAGCCCTGCCCCTCACACTACAGTCTAGTACATGACAGCCCTGCCCTGCCCCTCACACTACAGTCTAGTACATGACAGCCCTGCCCTGCTCCTCACACTACAGTCTAGTACATGACAGCCCTGCCCTGCCCCTCACACTACAGTCTAGTACATGACAGCCCTGCTCCTCACACTACAGTCTAGTACATGACAGCCCTGCTCCTCACACTAAAGGTCTAGTACATGACAGCCATGCTCCTCACACTACAGTCTAGTACATGACAGCCCTGCCCCTCACACTACAGTCTAGTACATGACAGCCCTGCCCCTCACACTACAGTCTAGTACATGACAGCCCTGCTCCTCACACTACAGTCTAGTACATGACAGCCCTGCCCTGCCCCTCACACTACAGTCTAGTACATGACAGCCCAGCCCTGCCCCTCACACTACAGTCTAGTACATGACAGCCCTGCCCTCACACTACAGTCCATGACAGCCCTCACACTACAGTCTAGTACATGACAGCCCTGCCCCTCACCTACAGTCTAGTACATGACAGCCCTGCCCCTCACACTACAGTCTAGTACATGACAGCCCTGCCCCTCACACTACAGTCTAGTACATGACAGCCCTGCCCTCACACTACAGTCTAGTACATGACAGCCCTGCCCTGCCCCTCACACTACAGTCTAGTACATGACAGCCCTGCCCCCTCACACTACAGTCTAGTACATGACAGCCCTGCCCTCACACTCACAGTCTAGTACATGACAGCCCTGCTGCCCTCACACTACAGTCTAGTACATGACAGCCCAGCCCTGCCCCTCACACTACAGTCTAGTACATGACAGCCCTGCCCTGCCCCTCACACTACAGTCTAGTACATGACAGCCCTGCCCCTCACACTACAGTCTAGTACATGACAGCCCTGCCCCTCATACTACAGTCTAGTACATGACAGCCCTGCTCCTCACACTACAGTCTAGTACATGACAGCCCTGCTCCTCACACTACAGTCTAGTACATGACAGCCCTGCCCTGCTCCTCACACTACAGTCTAGTACATGACAGCCCTGCTCCTCACACTACAGTCTAGTACATGACAGCCCTGCCCTGCCCCTCACACTACAGTCTAGTACATGACAGCCCTGCCCCTCACACTACAGTCTAGTACATGACAGCCCTGCCCCTCACACTACAGTCTAGTACATGACAGCCCTGCTCCTCACACTACAGTCTAGTACATGACAGCCCTGCCCTGCCCCTCACACTACAGTCTAGTACATGACAGCCCTGCCCTCACACTACAGTCTAGTACATGACAGCCCTGCCCTGCCCCTCACACTACAGTCTAGTACATGACAGCCCTGCCCCTCACACTACAGTCTAGTACATGACAGCCCTGCCCTCCTCACACTACAGTCTAGTACATGACAGCCCTGCCCTGCTCCTCACACTACAGTCTAGTACATGACAGCCCTGCCCTGCCCCTCACACTACAGTCTAGTACATGACAGCCCTGCTCCTCACACTACAGTCTAGTACATGACAGCCCTGCTCCTCACACTACAGTCTAGTACATGACAGCCCTGCTCCTCACACTACAGTCTAGTACATGACAGCCCTGCTCCTCACACTACAGTCTAGTACATGACAGCCCTGCCCCTCACACTACAGTCTAGTACATGACAGCCCTGCCCCTCACACTACAGTCTAGTACATGACAGCCCTGCCCTGCCCTCACACTACAGTCTAGTACATGACAGCCCTGCTCCTCACACTACAGTCTAGTACATGACAGCCCTGCCCTGCTCCTCACACTACAGTCTAGTACATGACAGCCCTGCTCCTCACACTACAGTCTAGTACATGACAGCCCTGCCCTGCCCCTCACACTACAGTCTAGTACATGACAGCCCTGCCCCTCACACTACAGTCTAGTACATGACAGCCCTGCCCCTCACACTACAGTCTAGTACATGACAGCCCTGCTCCTCACACTACAGTCTAGTACATGACAGCCCTGCTCCTCACACTACAGTCTAGTACATGACAGCCCTGCCCTGCTCCTCACACTACAGTCTAGTACATGACAGCCCTGCTCCTCACACTACAGTCTACATGACATGACAGCCCTGCCCTGCCCCCCTCACACTACAGTCTAGTACATGACAGCCCTGCCCCTCACACTACAGTCTAGTACATGACAGCCCTGCCCCTCACACTACAGTCTAGTACATGACAGCCCTGCTCCTCACACTACAGTCTAGTACATGACAGCCCTGCCCTGCCCCTCACACTACAGTCTAGTACATGACAGCCCAGCCCTGCCCCTCACACTACAGTCTAGTACATGACAGCCCTGCCCCTCACACTACAGTCTAGTACATGACAGCCCTGCCCCTCATACTACAGTCTAGTACATGACAGCCCTGCTCCTCACACTACAGTCTAGTATATGACAGCCCTGCCCTGCTCCTCACACTACAGTCTAGTACATGACAGCCCTGCCCTGCTCCTCACACTACAGTCTAGTACATGACAGCCCTGCCCCTCACACTACAGTCTAGTACATGACAGCCCTGCCCTGCCCCTCACACTACAGTCTAGTACATGACAGCCCTGCCACTCACACTACAGTCTAGTACATGACAGCCCTGCTCCTCACACTACAGTCTAGTACATGACAGCCCTGCCCTGCCCCTCACACTACAGTCTAGTACATGACAGCCCTGCTCCTCACACTACAGTCTAGTACATGACAGCCCTGATCCTCACACTACAGTCTAGTACATGACAGCCCTGCCCTGCCCCTCACACTACAGTCTAGTACATGACAGCCCTGCTCCTCACACTACAGTCTAGTACATGACAGCCCTGCCCCTCACACTACAGTCTAGTACATGACAGCCCTGCCCTGCTCCTCACACTACAGTCTAGTACATGACAGCCCTGCCCCTCACACTACAGTCTAGTATATGACAGCCCTGCCCTGCTCCTCACACTACAGTCTAGTACATGACAGCCCTGCTCCTCACACTACAGTCTAGTACATGACAGCCCTGCCCCTCACACTACAGTCTAGTACATGACAGCCCTGCCCCTCACACTACAGTCTAGTACATGACAGCCCTGCCCTGCCCCTCACACTACAGTCTAGTACATGACAGCCCTGCCCTGCTCCTCACACTACAGTCTAGTACATGACAGCCTTGCCCTGCCCCTCACACTACAGTCTAGTACATGACAGCCCTGCTCCTCACACTACAGTCTAGTACATGACAGCCCTGCTCCTCACACTACAGTCTAGTACATGACAGCCATGCTCCTCACACTACAGTCTAGTACATGACAGCCCTGCTCCTCACACTACAGTCTAGTACATGACAGCCCTGCCCCTCACACTACAGTCTAGTACATGACAGCCCTGCCCCTCACACTACAGTCTAGTACATGACAGCCCTGCCCTGCCCCTCACACTACAGTCTAGTACATGACAGCCCTGCTCCTCACACTACAGTCTAGTACATGACAGCCCTGCCCTGCCCCTCACACTACAGTCTAGTACATGACAGCCCTGCTCCTCACACTACAGTCTAGTACATGACAGCCCTGCCCTGCCCCTCACACTACAGTCTAGTACATGACAGCCCTGCCCCTCACACTACAGTCTAGTACATGACAGCCCTGCCCTGCTCCTCACACTACAGTCTAGTACATGACAGCCCTGCTCCTCACACTACAGTCTAGTACATGACAGCCCTGCCCTGCCCCCTCACACTACAGTCTAGTACATGACAGCCCTGCCCCTCACACTACAGTCTAGTACATGACAGCCCTGCCCCCCTCACACTACAGTCTAGTACATGACAGCCCTGCTCTGCTCCTCACACTACAGTCTAGTACATGACAGCCCTGCTCCTCACACTACAGTCTAGTACATGACAGCCCTGCCCTGCTCCTCACACTACAGTCTAGTACATGACAGCCCTGCCCTCACACTACAGTCTAGTACATGACAGCCCTGCCCTGCCCCTCACACTACAGTCTAGTACATGACAGCCCTGCCCCTCACACTACAGTCTAGTACATGACAGCCCTGCCCCTCACACTACAGTCTAGTACATGACAGCCCTGCCCCTCACACTACAGTCTAGTACATGACAGCCCTGCCCTGCCCTCACACTACAGTCTAGTACATGACAGCCCAGCCCTGCCCTCACACTACAGTCACATGACAGCCCTGCCCTCACTACAGTAGTACATGACAGCCCTGCCCCTCACACTACAGTCTAGTACATGACAGCCCTGCCCTCACACTACAGTCTAGTACATGACAGCCCTGCCCTCACACTACAGTCTAGTACATGACAGCCCTGCCCTGCCCTCACACTACAGTCTAGTACATGACAGCCCTGCCCTGCTGCCCCTCACACTACAGTCTAGTACATGACAGCCCTGCCCCTCACACTACAGTCTAGTACATGACAGCCCTGCCCTGCCCTCACACTACAGTCTAGTACATGACAGCCCTGCTCCTCACACTACAGTCTAGTACATGACAGCCCTGCTCCTCACACTACAGTCTAGTACATGACAGCCCTGCCCCCCTCACACTACAGTCTAGTACATGACAGCCCTGCTCCTCACACTACAGTCTAGTACATGACAGCCCTGCCCTCCCTCACACTACAGTCTAGTACATGACAGCCCTGCCCTGCCCTCACACTACAGTCTAGTACATGACAGCCCTGCTCCTCACACTACAGTCTAGTACATGACAGCCCTGCCCTGCCCCTCACACTACAGTCTAGTACATGACAGCCCTGCCCTGCCCCTCACACTACAGTCTAGTACATGACAGCCCTGCCCCTCACACTACAGTCTAGTACATGACAGCCCTGCCCTGCTCCTCACACTACAGTCTAGTACATGACAGCCCTGCTCCTCACACTACAGTCTAGTACATGACAGCCCTGCCCCTCACACTACAGTCTAGTACATGACAGCCCTGCCCCTCACACTACAGTCTAGTACATGACAGCCCTGCCCTGCCCCTCACACTACAGTCTAGTACATGACAGCCCTGCCCTGCTCCTCACACTACAGTCTAGTACATGACAGCCTTGCCCTGCCCCTCACACTACAGTCTAGTACATGACAGCCCTGCTCCTCACACTACAGTCTAGTACATGACAGCCCTGCTCCTCACACTACAGTCTAGTACATGACAGCCATGCTCCTCACACTACAGTCTAGTACATGACAGCCCTGCTCCTCACACTACAGTCTAGTACATGACAGCCCTGCCCCTCACACTACAGTCTAGTACATGACAGCCCTGCCCTTCACACTACAGTCTAGTACATGACAGCCCTGCCCTGCCCCTCACACTACAGTCTAGTACATGACAGCCCTGCTCCTCACACTACAGTCTAGTACATGACAGCCCTGCCCTGCTCCTCACACTACAGTCTAGTACATGACAGCCCTGCTCCTCACACTACAGTCTAGTACATGACAGCCCTGCCCTGCCCCTCACACTACAGTCTAGTACATGACAGCCCTGCCCCTCACACTACAGTCTAGTACATGACAGCCATGCCCCTCATACTACAGTCTAGTACATGACAGCCCTGCTCCTCACACTACAGTCTAGTACATGACAGCCCTGCCCTGCTCCTCACACTACAGTCTAGTACATGACAGCCCTGCCCTGCTCCTCACACTACAGTCTAGTACATGACAGCCCTGCCCCTCACACTACAGTCTAGTACATGACAGCCCTGCCCTGCCCCTCACACTACAGTCTAGTACATGACAGCCCTGCCACTCACACTACAGTCTAGTACATGACAGCCCTGCTCCTCACACTACAGTCTAGTACATGACAGCCCTGCCCTGCCCCTCACACTACAGTCTAGTACATGACAGCCCTGCCCCTCACACTACAGTCTAGTACATGACAGCCCTGCCCTGCTCCTCACACTACAGTCTAGTACATGACAGCCCTGCCCCTCACACTACAGTCTAGTATATGACAGCCCTGCCCTGCTCCTCACACTACAGTCTAGTACATGACAGCCCTGCTCCTCACACTACAGTCTAGTACATGACAGCCCTGCCCCTCACACTACAGTCTAGTACATGACAGCCCTGCCCCTCACACTACAGTCTAGTACATGACAGCCCTGCCCTGCCCCTCACACTACAGTCTAGTACATGACAGCCCTGCCCTGCTCCTCACACTACAGTCTAGTACATGACAGCCTTGCCCTGCCCCTCACACTACAGTCTAGTACATGACAGCCCTGCTCCTCACACTACAGTCTAGTACATGACAGCCCTGCTCCTCACACTACAGTCTAGTACATGACAGCCATGCTCCTCACACTACAGTCTAGTACATGACAGCCCTGCTCCTCACACTACAGTCTAGTACATGACAGCCCTGCCCCTCACACTACAGTCTAGTACATGACAGCCCTGCCCTTCACACTACAGTCTAGTACATGACAGCCCTGCCCTGCCCCTCACACTACAGTCTAGTACATGACAGCCCTGCTCCTCACACTACAGTCTAGTACATGACAGCCCTGCCCTGCTCCTCACACTACAGTCTAGTACATGACAGCCCTGCTCCTCACACTACAGTCTAGTACATGACAGCCCTGCCCTGCCCCTCACACTACAGTCTAGTACATGACAGCCCTGCCCTCACACTACAGTCTAGTACATGACACACACTACACAGCCATGCCCTCACACTACAGTCTAGTACATGACAGCCCTGCTCCTCACACTACAGTCTAGTACATGACAGCCCTGCCCTGCTCCTCACACTACAGTCTAGTACATGACAGCCCTGCCCTGCTCCTCACACTACAGTCTAGTACATGACAGCCCTGCCCCTCACACTACAGTCTAGTACATGACAGCCCTGCCCTGCCCCTCACACTACAGTCTAGTACATGACAGCCCTGCCACTCACACTACAGTCTAGTACATGACAGCCCTGCTCCTCACACTACAGTCTAGTACATGACAGCCCTGCCCTGCCCCTCACACTACAGTCTAGTACATGACAGCCCTGCTCCTCACACTACAGTCTAGTACATGACAGCCATGCTCCTCACACTACAGTCTAGTACATGACAGCCCTGCTCCTCACACTACAGTCTAGTACATGACAGCCCTGCCCCTCACACTACAGTCTAGTACATGACAGCCCTGCCCTTCACACTACAGTCTAGTACATGACAGCCCTGCCCTGCCCCTCACACTACAGTCTAGTACATGACAGCCCATGACAGCCCTGCCCTGCTCCTCACACTACAGTCTAGTACATGACAGCCCTGCCCCTCACACTACAGTCTAGTACATGACAGCCCTGCCCTGCCCCTCACACTACAGTCTAGTACATGACAGCCCTGCCCCTCACACTACAGTCTAGTACATGACAGCCATGCCCCTCATACTACAGTCTAGTACATGACAGCCCTGCTCCTCACACTACAGTCTAGTACATGACAGCCCTGCCCTGCTCCTCACACTACAGTCTAGTACATGACAGCCCTGCCCTCCTCACACTACAGTCTAGTACATGACAGCCCTGCCCCTCACACTACAGTCTAGTACATGACAGCCCTGCCCTGCCCCTCACACTACAGTCTAGTACATGACAGCCCTGCCACTCACACTACAGTCTAGTACATGACAGCCCTGCTCCTCACACTACAGTCTAGTACATGACAGCCCTGCCCTGCCCCTCACACTACAGTCTAGTACATGACAGCCCTGCTCCTCACACTACAGTCTAGTACATGACAGCCCTGCCAGTACATGACAGCCCTGCCCCCTCACACTACAGTCTAGTACATGACAGCCCTGCCCCTCACACTACAGTCTAGTACATGACAGCCCTGCCCCCCTCACACTACAGTCCATGACAGCCCTGCTCCTCACTACAGTCTAGTACATGACAGCCCTGCTCCTCACACTACAGTCTAGTACATGACAGCCCTGCTCCTCACACTACAGTCTAGTACATGACAGCCCTGCTCCTCACACTACAGTCTAGTACATGACAGCCCTGCCCTCACACTACAGTCTAGTACATGACAGCCCTGCCCTGCCCCCTCACACTACAGTCTAGTACATGACAGCCCTGCTCCTCACACTACAGTCTAGTACATGACAGCCCTGCTCCTCACACTACAGTCTAGTACATGACAGCCCTGCTCCTCACACTACAGTCTAGTACATGACAGCCCTGCCCATGACAGCCCCCCTCACACTACAGTCTAGTACATGACAGCCCTGCCTGCCCCTCACACTACAGTCTAGTACATGACAGCCCTGCCCCCTCACACTACAGTCTAGTACATGACAGCCCTGCCCTCCTCACACTACAGTCTAGTACATGACAGCCCTGCCCTGCTCCTCACACTACAGTCTAGTACATGACAGCCCTGCTCCTCACACTACAGTCTAGTACATGACAGCCCTGCCCCTCACACTACAGTCTAGTACATGACAGCCCTGCCCTGCCCCTCACACACTACAGTCTAGTACATGACAGCCCTGCCCTGCTCCTCACACTACAGTCTAGTACATGACAGCCCTGCTCCTCACACTACAGTCTAGTACATGACAGCCCTGCCCTGCCCCTCACACTACAGTCTAGTACATGACAGCCCTGCCCTCACACTACAGTCTAGTACATGACAGCCCTGCCCTGCTCCTCACACTACAGTCTAGTACATGACAGCCCTGCCCCTCACACTACAGTCTAGTATATGACAGCCCTGCCCTGCTCCCTCACACTACAGTCTAGTACATGACAGCCCTCCTCACACTACAGTCTAGTACATGACAGCCCTGCCCCTCACACTACAGTCTAGTACATGACAGCCCTGCCCTCACACTACAGTCTAGTACATGACAGCCCTGCCCTGCCCTCACACTACAGTCTAGTACATGACAGCCCTGCCCTGCTCCTCACACTACAGTCTAGTACATGACAGCCCTGCCCCTCACACTACAGTCTAGTACATGACAGCCCTGCTCCTCACACTACAGTCTAGTACATGACAGCCCCAGCCCTGCTCCTCACACTACAGTCTAGTACATGACAGCCCTGCTCCTCACACTACAGTCTAGTACATGACAGCCCTGCCCCACACTACAGTCTAGTACATGACAGCCCTGCCCCTCACACTACAGTCAGTACATGACAGCCCTGCCCTTCACACTACAGTCTAGTACATGACAGCCCTGCCCTGCCCCTCACACTACAGTCTAGTACATGACAGCCCCTGCTCCTCACACTACAGTCTAGTACATGACAGCCCTGCTCCTCACACTACAGTCTAGTACATGACAGCCCTGCTCCTCACACTACAGTCTAGTACATGACAGCCCTGCCCTCACACTACAGTCTAGTACATGACAGCCCTGCCCCTCACACTACAGTCTAGTACATGACAGCCATGCCCCTCATACTACAGTCTAGTACATGACAGCCCTGCTCCTCACACTACAGTCTAGTACATGACAGCCCTGCCCTGCTCCTCACACTACAGTCTAGTACATGACAGCCCTGCCCTGCTCCTCACACTACAGTCTAGTACATGACAGCCCTGCCCCTCACACTACAGTCTAGTACATGACAGCCCTGCCTTGCCCCTCACACTACAGTCTAGTACATGACAGCCCTGCCACTCACACTACAGTCTAGTACATGACAGCCCTGCTCCTCACACTACAGTCTAGTACATGACAGCCCTGCCCTGCCCCTCACACTACAGTCTAGTACATGACAGCCCTGCTCCTCACACTACAGTCTAGTACATGACAGCCCTGATCCTCACACTACAGTCTAGTACATGACAGCCCTGCCCCTCACACTACAGTCTAGTACATGACAGCCCTGCCCTGCCCCTCACACTACAGTCTAGTACATGACAGCCCTGCTCTCCTCACACTACAGTCTAGTACATGACAGCCCTGCCCCTCACACTACAGTCTAGTACATGACAGCCCTGCCCTGACAGCCCTGCCCCACACTACAGTCTAGTACATGACAGCCCTGCTGCCCCTCACACTACAGTCTAGTACATGACAGCCCTGCCTCACACTACAGTCTAGTACATGACAGCCCTGCCTGCCCCTCACACTACAGTCTAGTACATGACAGCCCTGCTCCTCACACTACAGTCTAGTACATGACAGCCCTGCCCCTCACACTACAGTCTAGTACATGACAGCCCTGCTCCTCACACTACAGTCTAGTACATGACAGCCCTGCCCTGCTCCTCACACTACAGTCTAGTACATGACAGCCCTGCCCTGCTCCTCACACTACAGTCTAGTACATGACAGCCCTGCCCCTCACACTACAGTCTAGTACATGACAGCCCTGCCCTGCCCCTCACACTACAGTATAGTACATGACAGCCCTGCTCCTCACACTACAGTCTAGTACATGACAGCCCTGCTCCTCACACTACAGTCTAGTACATGACAGCCCTGCCCTGCCCTCACACTACAGTCTAGTACATGACAGCCCTGCTCCTCACACTACAGTCTAGTACATGACAGCCCTGATCCTCACACTACAGTCTAGTACATGACAGCCCTGCCCCTCACACTACAGTCTAGTACATGACAGCCCTGCCCTGCCCCTCACACTACAGTCTAGTACATGACAGCCCTGCCCTCACACTACAGTCTAGTACATGACAGCCCTGCCCCTCATACTACAGTCTAGTACATGACAGCCCTGCCCTCACACTACAGTCTAGTACATGACAGCCCTGCCCTGCTCCTCACACTACAGTCTAGTACATGACAGCCCTGCCTGCTCCTCACACTACAGTCTAGTACATGACAGCCCTGCCCCTCACACTACAGTCTAGTACATGACAGCCCTGCCTTGCCCTCACACTACAGTCTAGTACATGACAGCCCTGCCCTGCCCTCACACTACAGTCTAGTACATGACAGCCCTGCCCTGCCCCTCACACTACAGTCTAGTACATGACAGCCCTGCCCTGCCCCTCACACTACAGTCTAGTACATGACAGCCCTGCCCCTCACACTACAGTCTAGTACATGACAGCCCTGCTCCTCACACTACAGTCTAGTACATGACAGCCCTGCCCCTCACACTACAGTCTAGTACATGACAGCCCTGCCCTGCCCTCACACTACAGTCTAGTACATGACAGCCCTGCCCCTCACACTACAGTCTAGTACATGACAGCCCTGCTCCTCACACTACAGTCTAGTACATGACAGCCCTGCCCCTCACACTACAGTCTAGTACATGACAGCCCTGCTCCTCACACTACAGTCTAGTACATGACAGCCCTGCCCCTCACACTACAGTCTAGTACATGACAGCCCTGCCCCTCACACTACAGTCTAGTACATGACAGCCCTGCTGCCCCTCACACTACAGTCTAGTACATGACAGCCCTGCCTGCCCCTCACACTACAGTCTAGTACATGACAGCCCTGCCCTGCTCCTCACACTACAGTCTAGTACATGACAGCCCTGCCCTGCCCCTCACACTACAGTCTAGTACATGACAGCCCTGCTCCTCACACTACAGTCTAGTACATGACAGCCCTGCTCCTCACACTACAGTCTAGTACATGACAGCCCTGCCCTGCTCCTCACACTACAGTCTAGTACATGACAGCCCTGCTCCTCACACTACAGTCTAGTACATGACAGCCCTGCCCCTCACACTACAGTCTAGTACATGACAGCCCTGCCCCTCACACTACAGTCTAGTACATGACAGCCCTGCCCTGCCCCTCACACTACAGTCTAGTACATGACAGCCCTGCTCCTCACACTACAGTCTAGTACATGACAGCCCTGCCCTCCTCACACTACAGTCTAGTACATGACAGCCCTGCTGCCCTCACACTACAGTCTAGTACATGACAGCCCTGCCCTGCCCCTCACACTACAGTCTAGTACATGACAGCCCTGCCCCTCACACTACAGTCTAGTACATGACAGCCATGCCCCTCATACTACAGTCTAGTACATGACAGCCCTGCTCCTCACACTACAGTCTAGTACATGACAGCCCTGCCCTGCTCCTCACACTACAGTCTAGTACATGACAGCCCTGCCCTGCTCCTCACACTACAGTCTAGTACATGACAGCCCTGCCCCTCACACTACAGTCTAGTACATGACAGCCCTGCCCTGCCCCTCACACTACAGTCTAGTACATGACAGCCCTGCCACTCACACTACAGTCTAGTACATGACAGCCCTGCCCCTCACACTACAGTCTAGTACATGACAGCCCTGCCCTGCCCCTCACACTACAGTCTAGTACATGACAGCCCTGCTCCTCACACTACAGTCTAGTACATGACAGCCCTGATCCTCACACTACAGTCTAGTACATGACAGCCCTGCCCCTCACACTACAGTCTAGTACATGACAGCCCTGCCCTGCCCCTCACACTACAGTCTAGTACATGACAGCCCTGCTCCTCACACTACAGTCTAGTACATGACAGCCCTGCCCCTCACACTACAGTCTAGTACATGACAGCCCTGCCCCTCACACTACAGTCTAGTACATGACAGCCCTGCTCCTCACACTACAGTCTAGTACATGACAGCCCTGCCCTGCTCCTCACACTACAGTCTAGTACATGACAGCCCTGCCCCTCACACTACAGTCTAGTACATGACAGCCCTGCCCTGCCCCTCACACTACAGTATAGTACATGACAGCCCTGCTCCTCACACTACAGTCTAGTACATGACAGCCATGCCCCTCATACTACAGTCTAGTACATGACAGCCCTGCTCCTCACACTACAGTCTAGTACATGACAGCCCTGCCCTGCTCCTCACACTACAGTCTAGTACATGACAGCCCTGCCCTGCTCCTCACACTACAGTCTAGTACATGACAGCCCTGCCCCTCACACTACAGTCTAGTACATGACAGCCCTGCCCTGCCCCTCACACTACAGTCTAGTACATGACAGCCCTGCCACTCACACTACAGTCTAGTACATGACAGCCCTGCTCCTCACACTACAGTCTAGTACATGACAGCCCTGCCCTGCCCCTCACACTACAGTCTAGTACATGACAGCCCTGCTCCTCACACTACAGTCTAGTACATGACAGCCCTGATCCTCACACTACAGTCTAGTACATGACAGCCCTGCCCCTCACACTACAGTCTAGTACATGACAGCCCTGCCCTGCCCCTCACACTACAGTCTAGTACATGACAGCCCTGCCCCTCACACTACAGTCTAGTACATGACAGCCATGCCCCTCATACTACAGTCTAGTACATGACAGCCCTGCTCCTCACACTACAGTCTAGTACATGACAGCCCTGCCCTGCTCCTCACACTACAGTCTAGTACATGACAGCCCTGCTCCTCACACTACAGTCTAGTACATGACAGCCCTGCCCCTCACACTACAGTCTAGTACATGACAGCCCTGCCTTGCCCCTCACACTACAGTCTAGTACATGACAGCCCTGCCACTCACACTACAGTCTAGTACATGACAGCCCTGCTCCTCACACTACAGTCTAGTACATGACAGCCCTGCCCTGCCCCTCACACTACAGTCTAGTACATGACAGCCCTGCTCCTCACACTACAGTCTAGTACATGACAGCCCTGATCCTCACACTACAGTCTAGTACATGACAGCCCTGCCCCTCACACTACAGTCTAGTACATGACAGCCCTGCCCTGCCCCTCACACTACAGTCTAGTACATGACAGCCCTGCTCCTCACACTACAGTCTAGTACATGACAGCCCTGCCCCTCACACTACAGTCTAGTACATGACAGCCCTGCCCTTCACACTACAGTCTAGTACATGACAGCCCTGCCCCTCACACTACAGTCTAGTACATGACAGCCCTGCACTGCTCCTCACACTACAGTCTAGTACATGACAGCCCTGCCCCTCACACTGTACATGACAGCCCTGCCCTGCCCTCACACTACAGTCTAGTACATGACAGCCCTGCCTCCTCACACTACAGTCTAGTACATGACAGCCTGCCCTGCCCCTCACACTACAGTCTAGTACATGACAGCCCTGCTCCTCACACTACAGTCTAGTACATGACAGCCCTGCCCTGCTCCTCACACTACAGTCTAGTACATGACAGCCCTGCCCTGCTCCTCACACTACAGTCTAGTACATGACAGCCCTGCCCCTCACACTACAGTCTAGTACATGACAGCCCCTGCCTGCCCCTCACACTACAGTCTAGTACATGACAGCCCTGCCCTCACACTACAGTCTAGTACATGACAGCCCTGCTCCTCACACTACAGTCTAGTACATGACAGCCCTGCCCTGCCCCTCACACTACAGTCTAGTACATGACAGCCCTGCTCCTCACACTACAGTCTAGTACATGACAGCCCTGATCCTCACACTACAGTCTAGTACATGACAGCCCCTGCCTCACACTACAGTCTAGTACATGACAGCCCTGCTCCTCACACTACAGTCTAGTACATGACAGCCCTGCCCCTCACACTACAGTCTAGTACATGACAGCCCTGCCCTTCACACTACAGTCTAGTACATGACAGCCCTGCCCCTCACACTACAGTCTAGTACATGACAGCCCTGCACTGCTCCTCACACTACAGTCTAGTACATGACAGCCCTGCCCCTCACATTACAGTCTAGTACATGACAGCCCTGCCCTGCCCCTCACACTACAGTCTAGTACATGACAGCCCTGCTCCTCACACTACAGTCTAGTATATGACAGCCCTGCCCTGCTCCTCACACTACAGTCTAGTACATGACAGCCCTGATCCTCACACTACAGTCTAGTACATGACAGCCCTGCTCCTCACACTACAGTCTAGTACATGACAGCCCTGCTCCTCACACTACAGTCTAGTACATGACAGCCCTGCTCCTCACACTACAGTCTAGTACATGACAGCCCTGCCCTGCCCCTCACACTACAGTCTAGTACATGACAGCCCTGCTCCTCACACTACAGTCTAGTACATGACAGCCCAGCCCTGCCCCTCACACTACAGTCTAGTACATGACAGCCCTGCTCCTCACACTACAGTCTAGTACATGACAGCCCAGCCCTGCCCCTCACACTACAGTCTAGTACATGACAGCCCAGCCCTGCTCCTCACACTACAGTCTAGTACATGACAGCCCTGCTCCTCACACTACAGTCTAGTACATGACAGCCCTGCTCCTCACACTACAGTCTAGTACATGACAGCCCTGCCCTGCTCCTCACACTACAGTCTAGTACATGACAGCCCTGCCCTGCTCCTCACACTACAGTCTAGTACATGACAGCCCTGCTCCTCACACTACAGTCTAGTACATGACAGCCCTGCCCCTCACACTACAGTCTAGTACATGACAGCCCTGCTCCTCACACTACAGTCTAGTACATGACAGCCCTGCTCCTCACACTACAGTCTAGTACATGACAGCCCTGCTCCTCACACTACAGTCTAGTACATGACAGCCCTGCTCCTCACACTACAGTCTAGTACATGACAGCCCAGCCCTGCTCCTCACACTACAGTCTAGTACATGACAGCCCTGCCCTGCTCCTCACACTACAGTCTAGTACATGACAGCCCTGCCCTGCTCCTCACACTACAGTCTAGTACATGACAGCCCTGCTCCTCACACTACAGTCTAGTACATGACAGCCCTGCCCTCCTCACACTACAGTCTAGTACATGACAGCCCTGCCGGCCCTCACACTACAGTCTAGTACATGACAGCCCTGCCCCTCACACTACAGTCTAGTACATGACAGCCCTGCCCTGCCCTCACACTACAGTCTAGTACATGACAGCCCTGCTCCTCACACTACAGTCTAGTACATGACAGCCCTGCTCCTCACACTACAGTCTAGTACATGACAGCCCAGCCCTGCCCCTCACACTACAGTCTAGTACATGACAGCCCTGCCCTCACACTACAGTCTAGTACATGACAGCCCTGCTCCTCACACTACAGTCTAGTACATGACAGCCCTGCCCTCACACTACATTCTAGTACATGACAGCCCTGCTCCTCACACTACAGTCTAGTACATGACAGCCCTGCCCTGCTCCTCACACTACAGTCTAGTACATGACAGTACAGTCTAGTACATGACAGCCCTGCCCTCACACTACAGTCTAGTACATGACAGCCCTGCCCTCACACTACAGTCTAGTACATGACAGCCCTGCCCTCACACTACAGTCTAGTACATGACAGCCCTGCTCCTCACACTACAGTCTAGTACATGACAGCCCTGCTCCTCACACTACAGTCTAGTACATGACAGCCCAGCCCTGCTCCTCACACTACAGTCTAGTACATGACAGCCCTGCCCTGCTCCTCACACTACAGTCTAGTACATGACAGCCCTGCCCTGCTCCTCACACTACAGTCTAGTACATGACAGCCCTGCTCCTCACACTACAGTCTAGTACATGACAGCCCTGCCCTGCCCCTCACACTACAGTCTAGTACATGACAGCCCTGCCCCTCACACTACAGTCTAGTACATGACAGCCCTGCCCTGCCCCTCACACTACAGTCTAGTACATGACAGCCCTGCCCTGCCCCTCACACTACAGTCTAGTACATGACAGCCCTGCCCTCACACTACAGTCTAGTACATGACAGCCCTGCCCTGCCCCTCACACTACAGTCTAGTACATGACAGCCCTGCCCCTCACACTACAGTCTAGTACATGACAGCCCTGCCCCTCACACTACAGTCTAGTACATGACAGCCCTGCTCCTCACACTACAGTCTAGTACATGACAGCCCTGCTCCTCACACTACAGTCTAGTACATGACAGCCCTGCTCCTCACACTACAGTCTAGTACATGACAGCCCTGCCCTGCCCCTCACACTACAGTCTAGTACATGACAGCCCTGCCCTGCTCCTCACACTACAGTCAGTACATGACAGCCCTGCTCCTCACACTACAGTCTAGTACATGACAGCCCTGCCCCCTCACACTACAGTCTAGTACATGACAGCCCTGCTCCTCACACTACAGTCTAGTACATGACAGCCCTGCCCTCACACTACAGTCTAGTACATGACAGCCCTGCTCCTCACAGCCAGTCTGACAGCCCTGCTCCTCACACTACAGTCTAGTACATGACAGCCCAGCCCTGCTCCTCACACTACAGTCTAGTACATGACAGCCCTGCCCTGCTCCTCACACTACAGTCTAGTACATGACAGCCCTGCTCCTCACACTACAGTCTAGTACATGACAGCCCTGCCCTGCCCCTCACACTACAGTCTAGTACATGACAGCCCTGCCCTGCCCCTCACACTACAGTCTAGTACATGACAGCCCTGCCCTGCCCCTCACACTACAGTCTATCTAGTACATGACAGCCCTGCCCCTCACACTACAGTCTAGTACATGACAGCCCTGCCCTGCCCCTCACACTACAGTCTAGTATATGACAGCCCTGCTCCTCACACTACAGTCTAGTACATGACAGCCCTGCCCCTCACACTACAGTCTAGTACATGACAGCCCTGCTCCTCACACTACAGTCTAGTACATGACAGCACTGCTCCTCACACTACAGTCTAGTACATGACAGCCCTGCCCCTCACACTACAGTCTAGTACATGACAGCCCTGCTCTGCCCCTCACACTACAGTCTAGTACATGACAGCCCTGCTCCTCACACTACAGTCTAGTACATGACAGCCCTGCCCTGCCCCTCACACTACAGTCTAGTACATGACAGCCCTGCTCCTCACACTACAGTCTAGTACATGACAGCCCTGCCCCTCACACTACAGTCTAGTACATGACAGCCCTGCCCCTCACACTACAGTCTAGTACATGACAGCCCTGCTCCTCACACTACAGTCTAGTACATGACAGCCCTGCTCCTCACACTACAGTCTAGTACATGACAGCCCAGCCCTGCTCCTCACACTACAGTCTAGTACATGACAGCCCTGCCCTGCTCCTCACACTACAGTCTAGTACATGACAGCCCTGCCCTGCTCCTCACACTACAGTCTAGTACATGACAGCCCTGCTCCTCACACTACAGTCTAGTACATGACAGCCCTGCCCTGCCCCTCACACTACAGTCTAGTACATGACAGCCCTGCCCTGCCCCTCACACTACAGTCTAGTACATGACAACCCTGCCCCTCACACTACAGTCTATCTAGTACATGACAGCCCTGCCCCTCACACTACAGTCTAGTACATGACAGCCCTGCCCTGCCCCTCACACTACAGTCTAGTATATGACAGCCCTGCTCCTCACACTACAGTCTAGTACATGACAGCCCTGCCCCTCACACTACAGTCTAGTACATGACAGCCCTGCTCCTCACACTACAGTCTAGTACATGACAGCCCTGCTCCTCACACTACAGTCTAGTACATGACAGCCCTGCCCTCACACTACAGTCTAGTACATGACAGCCCTGCTCTGCCCTCACACTACAGTCTAGTACATGCCCAGCCCTTCTCCTCACACTACAGTCTAGTACATGACAGCCCTGCCCTGCCCCTCACACTACAGTCTAGTACATGACAGCCCTGCCCCTCACACTACAGTCTAGTACATGGCAGCCCTGCCCCTCACACTACAGTCTAGTACATGACAGCCCTGCCCCTCACACTACAGTCTAGTACATGACAGCCCTGCTCCTCACACTACAGTCTAGTACATGACAGCCCTGCCCTGCCCCTCACACTACAGTCTAGTACATGACAGCCCTGCTCCTCACACTACAGTCTAGTACATGACAGCCCTGCCCTGCTCCTCACACTACAGTCTAGTACATGACAGCCCTGCCCTGCTCCTCACACTACAGTCTAGTACATGACAGCCCTGCCCCTCACACTACAGTCTAGTACATGACAGCCCTGCTCCTCACACTACAGTCTAGTACATGACAGCCCTGCCCCTCACACTACAGTCTAGTACATGACAGCCCTGCCCTGCCCCTCACACTACAGTCTAGTACATGACAGCCCTGCTCCTCACACTACAGTCTAGTACATGACAACCCTGCTCCTCACACTACAGTCTAGTACATGACAGCCCTGCTCCTCACACTACAGTCTAGTACATGACAGCCCTGCCCTGCCCCTCACACTACAGTCTAGTACATGACAGCCCTGCCCTGCCCCTCACACTACAGTCTAGTACATGACAGCCCTGCTCCTCACACTACAGTCTAGTACATGACAGCCCTGCCCCTCACACTACAGTCTAGTACATGACAGCCCTGCTCCTCACACTACAGTCTAGTACATGACAGCCCTGCCCTGCCCCTCACACTACAGTCTAGTACATGACAGCCCTGCCCTGCTCCTCACACTACAGTCTAGTACATGACAGCCCTGCTCCTCACACTACAGTCTAGTACATGACAGCCCTGCCCTGCCCCTCACACTACAGTCTAGTACATGACAGCCCTGCTCCTCACACTACAGTCTAGTACATGACAGCCCTGCCCCTCAAATTACAGTCTAGTACATGACAGCCCTGCTCCTCACACTACAGTCTAGTACATGACAGCCCTGCCCCTCACACTACAGTCTAGTACATGACAGCCCAGCCCTGCTCCTCACACTGCAGTCTAGTACATGACAGCCCTGCTCCTCACACTACAGTCTAGTACATGACAGCCCTGCTCCTCACACTACAGTCTAGTACATGACAGCCCTGCCCTGCTCCTCACACTACAGTCTAGTACATGACAGCCCTGCTCCTCACACTACAGTCTAGTACATGACAGCCCTGCCCTGCTCCTCACACTACAGTCTAGTACATGACAGCCCTGCCCTGCCCCTCACACTACAGTCTAGTACATGACAGCCCTGCCCCTCACACTACAGTCTAGTACATGACAGCCCTGCTCCTCACACTACAGTCTAGTACATGACAGCCCTGCCCCTCACACTACAGTCTAGTACATGACAGCCCTGCTCCTCACACTACAGTCTAGTACATGACAGCCCTGCTCCTCACACTACAGTCTAGTACATGACAGCCCAGCCCTGCTCCTCACACTACAGTCTAGTACATGACAGCCCTGCCCTGCTCCTCACACTACAGTCTAGTACATGACAGCCCTGCCCTGCTCCTCACACTACAGTCTAGTACATGACAGCCCTGCTCCTCACACTACAGTCTAGTACATGACAGCCCTGCCCTGCCCCTCACACTACAGTCTAGTACATGACAGCCCTGCCCTGCCCCTCACACTACAGTCTAGTACATGACAGCCCTGCCCTGCCCCTCACACTACAGTCTATCTAGTACATGACAGCCCTGCCCCTCACACTACAGTCTAGTACATGACAGCCCTGCCCTGCCCCTCACACTACAGTCTAGTATATGACAGCCCTGCTCCTCACACTACAGTCTAGTACATGACAGCCCTGCCCCTCACACTACAGTCTAGTACATGACAGCCTGCTCCTGCCACTACAGTCTAGTACATGACAGCCCTGCTGCCCCTCACACTACAGTCTCTGACAGCCCTGCCCCTCACACTACATGACAGCCCTGCCCTGCCCTCACACTACAGTCTAGTACATGACAGCCCTGCTCCTCACACTACAGTCTAGTACATGACAGCCCTGCCCTGCCCTGCCCTGCTCCTCACACTACAGTCTAGTACATGACAGCATGCCCCTCACACTACAGCCATGACAGCCCTGCCCCTCACACTACAGTCTAGTACATGACAGCCCTGCCCTGCCCCTCACACTACAGTCTAGTACATGACAGCCCTGCCCTGCTCCTCACACTACAGTCTAGTACATGACAGCCCTGCCCCTCACACTACAGTCTAGTACATGACAGCCCTGCCCTGCCCCTCACACTACAGTCTAGTACATGACAGCCCTGCTGCCCCTCACACTACAGTCTAGTACATGACAGCCCTGCTCCTCACACTACAGTCTAGTACATGACAGCCCTGCCTCCTCACACTACAGTCTAGTACATGACAGCCCCCCTCACACTACAGTCTAGTACATGACAGCCCTGCCCTGCTCCTCACACTACAGTCTAGTACATGACAGCCCTGCTCCTCACACTACAGTCTAGTACATGACAGCCCTGCCCCTCACACTACAGTCTAGTACATGACAGCCCTGCTCCTCACACTACAGTCTAGTACATGACAGCCCTGCCCCTCACACTACAGTCTAGTACATGACAGCCCTGCTCCTCACACTACAGTCTAGTACATGACAGCCCTGCCCTGCCCCTCACACTACAGTCTAGTACATGACAGCCCTGCCCTGCTCCTCACACTACAGTCTAGTACATGACAGCCCTGCTCCTCACACTACAGTCTAGTACATGACAGCCCTGCCCCTCACACTACAGTCTAGTACATGACAGCCCTGCCCCTCACACTACAGTCTAGTACATGACAGCCCTGCTCCTCACACTACAGTCTAGTACATGACAGCCCTGCTCCTCACACTACAGTCTAGTACATGACAGCCCTGCCCCTCACACTACAGTCTAGTACATGACAGCCCTGCCCCTCACACTACAGTCTAGTACATGACAGCCCTGCTCCTCACACTACAGTCTAGTACATGACAGCCCTGCCCCTCACACTACAGTCTAGTACATGACAGCCCTGCTCCTCACACTACAGTCTAGTACATGACAGCCCTGCTCCTCACACTACAGTCTAGTACATGACAGCCCAGCCCTGCTCCTCACACTACAGTCTAGTACATGACAGCCCTGCCCTGCTCCTCACACTACAGTCTAGTACATGACAGCCCTGCCCTGCTCCTCACACTACAGTCTAGTACATGACAGCCCTGCCCCTCACACTACAGTCTAGTACATGACAGCCCTGCCCTGCCCCTCACACTACAGTCTAGTACATGACAGCCCTGCCCCTCACACTACAGTCTAGTACATGACAGCCCTGCCCTGCCCTCACACTACAGTCTAGTACATGACAGCCCTGCTCACTCACACTACAGTCTAGTACATGACAGCCCTGCCCCTCACACTACAGTCTAGTACATGACAGCCCTGCTCCTCACACTACAGTCTAGTACATGACAGCCCTGCTCCTCACACTACAGTCTAGTACATGACAGCCCTGCCCCCTCACACTACAGTCTAGTACATGACAGCCCTGCCCTGCCCTCACACTACAGTCTAGTACATGACAGCCCTGCTCCTCACACTACAGTCTAGTACATGACAGCCCTGCCCTGCCCCTCACACTACAGTCTAGTACATGACAGCCCTGCCCTGCTCCTCACACTACAGTCTAGTACATGACAGCCCTGCCCCCCTCACACTACAGTCTAGTACATGACAGCCCTGCCCCCTCACACTACAGTCTAGTACATGACAGCCCTGCTCCTCACACTACAGTCTAGTACATGACAGCCCTGCTCCTCACACTACAGTCTAGTACATGACAGCCCTGCCCTGCTCACTCACACTACAGTCTAGTACATGACAGCCCTGCCCTGCTCCTCACACTACAGTCTAGTACATGACAGCCCTGCCCTGCCCCCTCACACTACAGTCTAGTACATGACAGCCCTGCTCCCTCACACTACAGTCTAGTACATGACAGCCCTGCCCTGCCCCTCACACTACAGTCTAGTACATGACAGCCCTGCCCTGCTCCTCACACTACAGTCTAGTACATGACAGCCCTGCCCTGCCCCTCACACTACAGTCTAGTACATGACAACCCTGCCCCTCACACTACAGTCTATCTAGTACATGACAGCCCTGCCCCTCACACTACAGTCTAGTACATGACAGCCCTGCCCTGCCCCTCACACTACAGTCTAGTATATGACAGCCCTGCTCCTCACACTACAGTCTAGTACATGACAGCCCTGCCCCTCACACTACAGTCTAGTACATGACAGCCCTGCTCCTCACACTACAGTCTAGTACATGACAGCCCTGCTCCTCACACTACAGTCTAGTACATGACAGCCCTGCCCCTCACACTACAGTCTAGTACATGACAGCCCTGCTCTGCCCCTCACACTACAGTCTAGTACATGACAGCCCTTTCTCCTCACACTACAGTCTAGTACATGACAGCCCTGCCCTGCCCCTCACACTACAGTCTAGTACATGACAGCCCTGCTCCTCACACTACAGTCTAGTACATGGCAGCCCTGCCCCTCACACTACAGTCTAGTACATGACAGCCCTGCCCCTCACACTACAGTCTAGTACATGACAGCCCTGCTCCTCACACTACAGTCTAGTACATGACAGCCCTGCCCTGCCCCTCACACTACAGTCTAGTACATGACAGCCCTGCTCCTCACACTACAGTCTAGTACATGACAGCCCTGCCCTGCTCCTCACACTACAGTCTAGTACATGACAGCCCTGCCCTGCTCCTCACACTACAGTCTCTAGTACATGACAGCCCTGCCCTGCCCTCACACTACAGTCTAGTACATGACAGCCCTGCTCCTCACACTACAGTCTAGTACATGACAGCCCTGCCCCTCACACTACAGTCTAGTACATGACAGCCCTGCCCCTCACACTACAGTCTAGTACATGACAGCCCTGCCCCTCACACTACAGTCTAGTACATGACAGCCCTGCTCCTCACACTACAGTCTAGTACATGACAGCCCTGCCCTGCCCCTCACACTACAGTCTAGTACATGACAGCCCTGCCCTCACACTACAGTCTAGTACATGACAGCCCTGCCCCTCACACTACAGTCTAGTACATGACAGCCCTGCCCTCACACTACAGTCTAGTACATGACAGCCCTGCTCCTCACACTACAGTCTAGTACATGACACAGCCCTGCTCCTCACACTACAGTCTAGTACATGACAGCCCTGCTCCTCACACTACAGTCTAGTACATGACAGCCCTGCCCTGCTCCTCACACTACAGTCTAGTACATGACAGCCCTGCTCCTCACACTACAGTCTAGTACATGACAGCCCTGCTGCCCCTCACACTACAGTCTAGTACATGACAGCCCTGCCCTCACACTACCCATGACAGCCCTGCTCCTCACACTACAGTCTAGTACATGACAGCCCTGCCCTGCCCCTCACACTACAGTCTAGTACATGACAGCCCTGCCCCCCTCTAGTACACAGTCTAGTACATGACAGCCCTGCCCTCACACTACAGTCTAGTACATGACAGCCCTGCCCCTCACACTACAGTCTAGTACATGACAGCCCTGCCCTGCCCCTCACACTACAGTCTAGTACATGACAGCCCTGCCCTCACACTACAGTCTAGTACATGACAGCCCTGCCCTCACACTACAGTCTAGTACATGACAGCCCTGCTCCTCACACTACAGTCTAGTACATGACAGCCCTGCTCCTCACACTACAGTCTAGTACATGACAGCCCTCTCACACTACAGTCTAGTACATGACAGCCCTGCCCTGCCCCTCACACTACAGTCTAGTACATGACAGCCCTGCTCCTCACACTACAGTCTAGTACATGACAGCCCTGCCCCTCACACTACAGTCTACAGTACATGACAGCCCTGCCCCTCACACTACAGTCTAGTACATGACAGCCCTGCCCCTCACACCCTGCCCTGCCCCTCACACTACAGTCTAGTACATGACAGCCCTGCCCCTCACACTACAGTCTAGTACATGACAGCCCTGCTCCTCACACTACAGTCTAGTACATGACAGCCCTGCCCTGCCCTCACACTACAGTCTAGTACATGACAGCCCTGCCCTCCTCACACTACAGTCTGACAGTACATGACAGCCCTGCTCCTCACACTACAGTCTAGTACATGACAGCCCTGCCCTGCTCCTCACACTACAGTCTAGTACATGACAGCCCTGCCCCTCACACTACAGTCTAGTACATGACAGCCCTGCTCTGCCCCTCACACTACAGTCTAGTACATGACAGCCCTTTCTCCTCACACTACAGTCTAGTACATGACAGCCCTGCCCTGCCCCTCACACTACAGTCTAGTACATGACAGCCCTGCTCCTCACACAGTCTAGTACATGACAGCCCTGCCCCTCACACTACAGTCTAGTACATGACAGCCCTGCCCCTCACACTACAGTCTAGTACATGACAGCCCTGCTCCTCACACTACAGTCTAGTACATGACAGCCCTGCCCTGCCCCTCACACTACAGTCTAGTACATGACAGCCCTGCTCCTCACACTACAGTCTAGTACATGACAGCCCTGCCCTCACACTACCTCACACTACAGTCTAGTACATGACAGCCCTGCCCTGCTCCTCACACTACAGTCTAGTACATGACAGCCCTGCCCCTCACACTACAGTCTAGTACATGACAGCCCTGCTCCTCACACTACAGTCTAGTACATGACAGCCCTGCCCCTCACACTACAGTCTAGTACATGACAGCCCTGCCCCTCACACTACAGTCTAGTACATGACAGCCCTGCTCCTCACACTACAGTCTAGTACATGACAGCCCTGCTCCTCACACTACAGTCTAGTACATGACAGCCCAGCCCTGCTCCTCACACTACAGTCTAGTACATGACAGCCCTGCCCTGCCCTCACACTACAGTCTAGTACATGACAGCCCTGCCCTGCCCCTCACACTACAGTCTAGTACATGACAGCCCTGCTCCTCACACTACAGTCTAGTACATGACAGCCCTGCTCCTCACACTACAGTCTAGTACATGACAGCCCTGCCCTGCCCCTCACACTACAGTCTAGTACATGACAGCCCTGCCCTGCTCCTCACACTACAGTCTAGTACATGACAGCCCTGCCCTGCCCCTCACACTACAGTCTAGTACATGACAACCCTGCCCCTCACACTACAGTCTAGTACATGACAGCCCTCTCACAGTACAGTCAGTACATGACAGCCCTGCTGCCCCCCTCACACTGACAGTCTAGTACATGACAGCCCTGCCCTGCCCTCACACTACTCCTCACACTACAGTCTAGTACATGACAGCCCTGCTCCTCACACTACAGTCTAGTACATGACAGCCCTGCCCTGCCCCTCACACTACAGTCTAGTACATGACAGCCCTGCTCCTCACACTACAGTCTAGTACATGACAGCCCTGCTCCTCACACTACAGTCTAGTACATGACAGCCCTGCCCCTCACACTACAGTCTAGTACATGACAGCCCTGCTCTGCCCCTCACACTACAGTCTAGTACATGACAGCCCTTTCTCCTCACACTACAGTCTAGTACATGACAGCCCTGCCCTGCCCCTCACACTACAGTCTAGTACATGACAGCCCTGCTCCTCACACTACAGTCTAGTACATGACACACTACAGTCTAGTACATGACAGCCCTGCCCCTCACACTACAGTCTAGTACATGACAGCCCTGCTCCTCACACTACAGTCTAGTACATGACAGCCCTGCCCCTCACACTACAGTCTAGTACATGACAGCTCCTCACACCTGTACATGACAGCCCTGCCCTGCCCTCACACTACAGTCTAGTACATGACAGCCCTCACCCCCTGCCCCTCCTCACACTACAGTCTAGTACATGACAGCCCTGCCCCTCACACTACAGTCTAGTACATGACAGCCCTGCTCCCTCACACTGACAGTCTAGTACATGACAGCCCTGCCCTCACACTACAGTCTAGTACATGACAGCCCTGCTCCTCACACTACAGTCTAGTACATGACAGCCCTGCTCCTCACACTACAGTCTAGTACATGACAGCCCTGCTCCTCACACTACAGTCTAGTACATGACAGCCCTGCCCTGCCCCTCACACTACAGTCTAGTACATGACAGCCCTGCTGCCCCTCACACTACAGTCTAGTACATGACAGCCCTGCTCCTCACACTACAGTCTAGTACATGACAGCCCTGCCCTCACACTACAGTCTAGTACATGACAGCCCTGCCCTGCCCTGCTCCTCACACTACAGTCTAGTACATGACAGCCCTGCTCCTCACACTACAGTCTAGTACATGACAGCCCTGACAGCCCCTCACACTACAGTCTAGTACATGACAGCCCTGCTCCTCACACTACAGTCTAGTACATGACAGCCCTGCTGCCCCTCACACTACAGTCTAGTACATGACAGCCCTGCCCTGCCCTCACACTACAGTCTAGTACATGACAGCCCAGCCCTGCCCCTCACACTACAGTCTAGTACATGACAGCCCTGCCCACTCAGTCACATGACAGTCTCACACTACAGTCTAGTACATGACAGCCCTGCCCCTCACACTACAGTCTAGTACATGACAGCCCTGCCCCTCACACTGACACAGTCTAGTACATGACAGCCCTGCCCTGCTGACAGCCCTGCCCTCACACTACAGTCTAGTACATGACAGCCCTGCTCCTCACACTACAGTCTAGTACATGACAGCCCTGCTCCTCACACTACAGTCTAGTACATGACAGCCCTGCTCCTCACACTACAGTCTAGTACATGACAGCCCTGCCCTGCCCCTCACACTACAGTCTAGTACATGACAGCCCTGCCTGCTCCTCACACTACAGTCTAGTACATGACAGCCCTGCCCTGCTCCTCACACTACAGTCTAGTACATGACAGCCCTGCCCTGCCCCTCACACTACAGTCTAGTACATGACAGCCCTGCTCCTCACACTACAGTCTAGTACATACAGTCTAGTACATGACAGCCCTGCCCCTCACACTACAGTCTAGTACATGACAGCCCTGCTCCTCACACTACAGTCTAGTACATGACAGCCCTGCCCTGCCCTCACACTACAGTCTAGTACATGACAGCCCTGCAGTCCTGCCCTCACACTACAGTCTAGTACATGACAGCCCTGCCCTGCTCCTCACACTACAGTCTAGTACATGACAGCCCTGCTCACACTACAGTCTAGTACATGACAGCCCTGCTCCTCACACTACAGTCTAGTACATGACAGCCCTGCCCTCACACTACAGTCTAGTACATGACAGCCCCTCACCTACAGTCTAGTACATGACAGCCCCCCTCACACTACAGTCTAGTACATGACAGCCCTGCTCCTCACACTACAGTCTAGTACATGACAGCCCTGCCCTGCCCTCACACTACAGTCTAGTACATGACAGCCCTGCTCCTCACACTACAGTCTAGTACATGACAGCCCTGCCCCTCACACTACAGTCTAGTACATGACAGCCCTGCCCCTCACACTACAGTCTAGTACATGACAGCCCTGCTCCTCACACTACAGTCTAGTACATGACAGCCCTGCCCTGCTCCCTCACACTACAGTCTAGTACATGCCCAGCCCTGCCCCTCACACTACAGTCTAGTACATGACAGCCCTGCCCTGCTCCTCACACTACAGTCTAGTACATGACAGCCCTGCCCACACTCCTCACACTACAGTCTAGTACATGACAGCCCTGCTCCTCACACTACAGTCTAGTACATGACAGCCCTGCCTCCTCACACTACAGTCTAGTACATGACAGCCCTGCCCTCACACTACAGTCTAGTACATGACAGCCCTGCTCCTCACACTACAGTCTAGTACATGACAGCCCTGCTCCTCACACTACAGTCTAGTACATGACAGCCCTGCTCCTCCCTACAGTCTAGTACATGACAGCCCTGCTCCTCACACTACAGTCTAGTACATGACAGCCCTGCCCTGCCCCTCACACTACAGTCTAGTACATGACAGCCCTGCCCTGCCCTGCCCTCACACTACAGTCTAGTACATGACAGCCCTGCTCCTCACACTACAGTCTAGTACATGACAGCCCTGCTCCTCACACTACAGTCTAGTACATGACAGCCCTGCTCCTCACACTACAGTCTAGTACATGACAGCCCTGCCCTGCCCCTCACACTACAGTCTAGTACATGACAGCCCTGCTCCTCACACTACAGTCTCATGACACACATGACAGACAGCCCTGCTCCTCACACTACAGTCTAGTACATGACAGCCCTGCCCTGCCCCCTCACACTACAGTCTAGTACATGACAGCCCTGCTCCTCACACTACAGTCTAGTACATGACAGCCCTGCCCTCACACTACAGTCTAGTACATGACAGCCCTGCTCCTCACACTACAGTCTAGTACATGACAGCCCTGCCCCTCACACCCTAGTACATGACAGCCCTGCCCTGCCCCTCACACTACAGTCTAGTACATGACAGCCCTGCCCCTCACACTACAGTCACATGACAGCCCTGCCCTGCCCCTCACACTACAGTCTAGTACATGACAGCCCTGCTCCTCACACTACAGTCTAGTACATGACAGCCCTGCAGCCCTGCCCCTCACACTACAGTCTAGTACATGACAGCCCTGCTCCTCACACTACAGTCTAGTACATGACAGCCCTGCCCTCACACTACAGTCTAGTACATGACAGCCCTGCCCTGCTCCTCACACTACAGTCTAGTACATGACAGCCCTGCTCCTCACACTACAGTCTAGTACATGACAGCCCTGCCCCTCACACTACAGTCTAGTACATGACAGCCCTGCCCCTCACACTACAGTCTAGTACATGACAGCCCTGCTCCTCACACTACAGTCTAGTACATGACAGCCCTGCCCCTCACACTACAGTCTAGTACATGACAGCCCTGCTCCTCACACTACAGTCTAGTACATGACAGCCCTGCTCCTCACACTACAGTCTAGTACATGACAGCCCTGCCCCTCACACTACTGCCCCTCACACTACAGTCTAGTACATGACAGCCCTGCTCCTCACACTACAGTCTAGTACATGACAGCCCTGCCCCTCACACTACAGTCTAGTACATGACAGCCCTGCCCTCACACTACAGTCTAGTACATGACAGCCCTGCCCCTCACACTACAGTCTAGTACATGACAGCCCTGCTCCTCACACTACAGTCTAGTACATGACAGCCCTGCCCTGCCCCTCACACTACAGTCTAGTACATGACAGCCCTGCCCTGCTCCTCACACTACAGTCTAGTACATGACAGCCCTGCCCTCACACTCACACTACAGTCTAGTACATGACAGCCCTGCCCTCACACTCCTAGTCACACTCACACTACAGTCTAGTACATGACAGCCCTGCCCTGACAGCCCTGCCCTCACACTACAGTCTAGTACATGACAGCCCTGCCCTGCCCCTCACACTACAGTCTAGTACATGACAGCCCTGCCCTGCCCTCTCACTACAGTCTAGTACATGACAGCCCAGCCCTGCTCCTCACACTACAGTCTAGTACATGACAGCCCTGCCCCTCACACTACAGTCTAGTACATGACAGCCCTGCCCTGCTCCTCACACTACAGTCTAGTACATGACAGCCCTGCCCTGCCCCTCACACTACAGTCTAGTACATGACAGCCCTGTACATGACAGCCCCCCTCACACTACAGTCTAGTACATGACAGCCCTGCTCCTCACACTACAGTCTAGTACATGACAGCCCTGCTCCTCACACTACAGTCTAGTACATGACAGCCCTGCTGCCCCTCAAACTACAGTCTAGTACATGACAGCCCTGCTCCTCACACTACAGTCCTGCCCTGCTCCTCACACTACAGTCTAGTACATGACAGCCCAGCCCTGCCCCTCACACTACAGTCTAGTACATGACAGCCCTGCTCCTCACACTACAGTCTAGTACATGACAGCCCTGCCCTGCTCCTCACACTACAGTCTAGTACATGACAGCCCTGCCCTGCTCCTCACACTACAGTCTAGTACATGACAGCCCTGCCCCTCACACTACAGTCTAGTACATGACAGCCCTGCCCCTCACACTACAGTCTAGTACATGACAGCCCTGCCCCTCACACTACAGTCTAGTACATGACAGCCCTGCTCCTCACACTACAGTCTAGTACATGACAGCCCTGCCCTGCTCCTCACACTACAGTCTAGTACATGACAGCCCTGCCCCTCACACTACAGTCTAGTACATGACAGCCCTGCCCCTCACACTACAGTCTAGTACATGACAGCCCTAGCCCTGCCCTCACACTACAGTCTAGTACATGACAGCCTGCCCTGCTCCTCACACTACAGTCTAGTACATGACAACCCTGCTCCTCACACTACAGTCTAGTACATGACAGCCCTGCTCCTCACACTACAGTCTAGTACATGACAGCCCTGCCCTGCCCCTCACACTACAGTCTAGTACATGACAGCCCTGCCCTCACACTACAGTCTAGTACATGACAGCCCTGCTCACACTACAGTCTAGTCACATGACAGTCTAGTACATGACAGCCCTGCCCCTCACACTACAGTCTAGTACATGACAGCCCTGCTCCTCACACTACAGTCTAGTACATGACAGCCCTGCCCTGCCCCTCACACTACAGTCTAGTACATGACAGCCCTGCCCTGCTCCTCACACTACAGTCTAGTACATGACAGCCCTGCTCCTCACACTACAGTCTAGTACATGACAGCCCTGCCCCTCACACTACAGTCTAGTACATGACAGCCCTGCTCCTCACACTACAGTCTAGTACATGACAGCCCTGCCCTGCCCCTCACACTACAGTCTAGTACATGACAGCCCTGCCCTGCCCCTCACACTACAGTCTAGTACATGACAGCCCTGCCCTGCTCCTCACACTACATTCTAGTACATGACAGCCCAGCCCTGCTCCTCACACTACAGTCTAGTACATGACAGCCCTGCCTCTCACACTACAGTCTAGTACATGACAGCCCTGCCCTGCTCCTCACACTACAGTCTAGTACATGACAGCCCTGCCCTGCCCCTCACACTACAGTCTAGTACATGACAGCCCTGCCCCTCACACTACAGTCTAGTACATGACAGCCCTGCCCTGCTCCTCACACTACAGTCTAGTACATGACAGCCCTGCCCCTCACACTACAGTCTAGTACATGACAGCCCTGCTCCTCACACTACAGTCTAGTACATGACAGCCCTGCCCTGCTCCTCACACTACAGTCTAGTACATGACAGCCCTGCCCTGCTCCTCACACTACAGTCTAGTACATGACAGCCCTGCCCTCACACTACAGTCTAGTACATGACAGCCCTGCCCCCCTCACACTACAGTCTAGTACATGACAGCCCTGCCCCTCACACTACAGTCTAGTACATGACAGCCCTGCTCCTCACACTACAGTCTAGTACATGACAACCCTGCTCCTCACACTACAGTCTAGTACATGACAGCCCTGCTCCTCACACTACAGTCTAGTACATGACAGCCCTGCCCTGCCCCTCACACTACAGTCTAGTACATGACAGCCCTGCCCCTCACACTACAGTCTAGTACATGACAGCCCTGCCCCTCACACTACAGTCTAGTACATGACAGCCCTGCTCCTCACACTACAGTCTAGTACATGACAGCCCTGCCCCTCACACTACAGTCTAGTACATGACAGCCCTGCCCTACAGTCTAGTACTGCTCCTCACACTACAGTCTAGTACATGACAGCCCTGCCCTGCTCCTCACACTACAGTCTAGTACATGACAGCCCTGCTCCTCACACTACAGTCTAGTACATGACAGCCCTGCCCCTCACACTACAGTCTAGTACATGACAGCCCTGCTCCTCACACTACAGTCCCATGACAGCCCTGCTCCTCACACTACAGTCTAGTACATGACAGCCCTGCCCTGCCCCTCACACTACAGTCTAGTACATGACAGCCCTGCCCTGCCCCTCACACTACAGTCTAGTACATGACAGCCCAGCCCTGCTCCTCACACTACAGTCTAGTACATGACAGCCCAGCCCTGCTCCTCACACTACAGTCTAGTACATGACAGCCCTGCCCCCTCACACTACAGTCTAGTACATGACAGCCCTGCCCTGCTCCTCACACTACAGTCTAGTACATGACAGCCCAGCCCTGCCCTCACACCAGTCTCACACCTCACACAGTCTAGTACATGACAGCCCTGCCCCCCTCACACTACAGTCTAGTACATGACAGCCCTGCTCCTCACACTACAGTCTAGTACATGACAGCCCTGCTCCTCACACTACAGTCTAGTACATGACAGCCCTGCTGCTCCTCACACTACAGTCTAGTACATGACAGCCCTGCTCCTCACACCCTAGTACATGACAGCCCTGCCCCTCACACTACAGTCTAGTACATGACAGCCCTGCTCCTCACACTACAGTCTAGTACATGACAGCCCTGCCCTGCCCCTCACACTACAGTCTCATGACAGCCCTGCCCCTCACACTACAGTCTAGTACATGACAGCCCTGCTCCTCACACTACAGTCTAGTACATGACAGCCCTGCCCTCACACTACAGTCTAGTACATGACAGCCCTGCTCCTCACACTACAGTCTAGTACATGACAGCCCTGCTCCTCACACTACAGTCTAGTACATGACAGCCCTGCCCTGCTCCTCACACTACAGTCTAGTACATGACAGCCCTGCCCTGCTCCTCACACTACAGTCTAGTACATGACAGCCCTGCTCCTCACACTACAGTCTAGTACATGACAGCCCTGCCCTGCTCCTCACACTACAGTCTAGTACATGACAGCCCTGCCCTGCTCCTCACACTACAGTCTAGTACATGACAGCCCTGCCCCCTCACACTACAGTCTAGTACATGACAGCCCTGCCCCTCACACTACAGTCTAGTACATGACAGCCCTGCCCTCACACTACAGTCTAGTACATGACAGCCCTGCTCCTCACACTACAGTCTAGTACATGACAGCCCTGCAGCCCTGCCCTGCTCCTCACACTACAGTCTAGTACATGACAGCCCTGCCCCTCACACTACAGTCTAGTACATGACAGCCCTGCCCCTCACACTACAGTCTAGTACATGACAGCCCTGCCCTCACACTACAGTCTAGTACATGACAGCCCTGCTCCTCACATACAGTCTAGTACATGACAACCCTGCTCCTCACACTACAGTC
The DNA here is from genome assembly GCF_034236695.1 of Oncorhynchus nerka. NCBI lineage: Eukaryota > Metazoa > Chordata > Actinopteri > Salmoniformes > Salmonidae > Oncorhynchus > Oncorhynchus nerka. The sequence continues at coordinate 55,134,781 of NC_088396.1, forward strand.
TAGTACATGACAGCCCTGCTCCTCACACTACAGTCTAGTACATGACAGCCCTGCCCTGCCCCTCACACTACAGTCTAGTACATGACAGCCCTGCCCTGCCCTCACACTACAGTCTAGTACATGACAGCCCTGCTCCTCACACTACAGTCTAGTACATGACAGCCCTGCCCCTCACACTACAGTCTAGTACATGACAGCCCTGCTCCTCACACTACAGTCTAGTACATGACAGCCCTGCCCTGCCCCTCACACTACAGTCTAGTACATGACAGCCCTGCCCTCCTCACACTACAGTCTAGTACATGACAGCCCTGCTCCTCACACTACAGTCTAGTACATGACAGCCCTGCCCCCTCACACTACAGTCTAGTACATGACAGCCCTGCTCCTCACACTACAGTCTAGTACATGACAGCCCTGCCCTGCCCTCACACTACAGTCTAGTACATGACAGCCCTGCCCTGCCCCTCACACTACAGTCTAGTACATGACAGCCCTGCCCTGCTCCTCACACTACAGTCTAGTACATGACAGCCCTGCCCTGCTCCTCACACTACAGTCTAGTACATGACAGCCCTGCCCTCACACTACAGTCTAGTACATGACAGCCCTGCCCTGCTCCTCACACTACAGTCTAGTACATGACAGCCCTGCCCTGCCCCTCACACTACAGTCTAGTACATGACAGCCCTGCCCCTCACACTACAGTCTAGTACATGACAGCCCTGCCCTGCTCCTCACACTACAGTCTAGTACATGACAGCCCTGCTCCTCACACTACAGTCTAGTACATGACAGCCCTGCCCTGCTCCTCACACTACAGTCTAGTACATGACAGCCCTGCCCTGCTCCTCACACTACAGTCTAGTACATGACAGCCCTGCCTGCTCCTCACACTACAGTCTAGTACATGACAGCCCTGCCCCTCACACTACAGTCTAGTACATGACAGCCCTGCCCCTCACACTACAGTCTAGTACATGACAGCCCTGCCCCTCACACTACAGTCTAGTACATGACAGCCCTGCTCCTCACACTACAGTCTAGTACATGACAACCCTGCTCCTCACACTACAGTCTAGTACATGACAGCCCTGCTCCTCACACTACAGTCTAGTACATGACAGCCCTGCCCTGCCCCTCACACTACAGTCTAGTACATGACAGCCCTGCCCCTCACACTACAGTCTAGTACATGACAGCCCTGCTCCTCACACTACAGTCTAGTACATGACAGCCCTGCCCCTCACACTACAGTCTAGTACATGACAGCCCTGCTCCTCACACTACAGTCTAGTACATGACAGCCCTGCCCTGCCCCTCACACTACAGTCTAGTACATGACAGCCCTGCCCTGCTCCTCACACTACAGTCTAGTACATGACAGCCCTGCTCCTCAAACTACAGTCTAGTACATGACAGCCCTGCCCCTCACACTACAGTCTAGTACATGACAGCCCTGCTCCTCACACTACAGTCTAGTACATGACAGCCCTGCTCCTCACACTACAGTCTAGTACATGACAGCCCTGCCCTGCCCCTCACACTACAGTCTAGTACATGACAGCCCTGCCCTGCCCCTCACACTACAGTCTAGTACATGACAGCCCTGCCCTGCTCCTCACACTACAGTCTAGTACATGACAGCCCAGCCCTGCTCCTCACACTACAGTCTAGTACATGACAGCCCTGCCCCTCACACTACAGTCTAGTACATGACAGCCCTGCCCTGCTCCTCACACTACAGTCTAGTACATGACAGCCCTGCCCTGCCCCTCACACTACAGTCTAGTACATGACAGCCCTGCCCCTCACACTACAGTCTAGTACATGACAGCCCTGCTCCTCACACTACAGTCTAGTACATGACAGCCCTGCTCCTCACACTACAGTCTAGTACATGACAGCCCTGCTCCTCACACTATAGTCTAGTACATGACAGCCCTGCCCTGCTCCTCACACTACAGTCTAGTACATGACAGCCCTGCCCTGCCCCTCACACTACAGTCTAGTACATGACAGCCCTGCCCTGCTCCTCACACTACAGTCTAGTACATGACAGCCCTGCCCTGCCCCTCACACTACAGTCTAGTACATGACAGCCCTGCTCCTCACACTACAGTCTAGTACATGACAGCCCTGCCCCTCATACTACAGTCTAGTACATGACAGCCCTGCCCCTCACACTACAGTCTAGTACATGACAGCCCTGCTCCTCACACTACAGTCTAGTACATGACAGCCCTGCCCCTCACACTACAGTCTAGTACATGACAGCCCTGCTCCTCACACTACAGTCTAGTACATGACAGCCCTGCCCTGCTCCTCACACTACAGTCTAGTACATGACAGCCCTGCTCCTCACACTACAGTCTAGTACATGACAGCCCTGCCCTGCCCCTCACACTACAGTCTAGTACATGACAGCCCTGCCCTGCCCCTCACACTACAGTCTATTACATGACAGCCCTGCTCCTCACACTACAGTCTAGTACATGACAGCCCTGCCCCTCACACTACAGTCTAGTACATGACAGCCCTGCTCCTCACACTACAGTCTAGTACATGACAGCCCTGCCCCTCACACTACCGTCTAGTACATGACAGCCCTGCTCCTCACACTACAGTCTAGTACATGACAGCCCTGCTCCTCACACTACAGTCTAGTACATGACAGCCCTGCCCCTCACACTACAGTCTAGTACATGACAGCCCAGCCCTGCTCCTCACACTACAGTCTAGTACATGACAGCCCTGCTCCTCACACTACAGTCTAGTACATGAGAGCCCTGCTCCTCACACTACAGTCTAGTACATGACAGCCCTGCTCCTCACACTACAGTCTAGTACATGACAGCCCTGCCCTGCTCCTCACACTACAGTCTAGTACATGACAGCCCTGCCCCTCACACTACAGTCTAGTACATGACAGCCCTGCTCCTCACACTACAGTCTAGTACATGACAGCCCTGCCCTGCCCCTCACACTGCAGTCTAGGACATGACAGCCCTGGCCCTCACACTACAGTCTAGTACATGACAGCCCTGCTCCTCACACTACAGTCTAGTACATGACAGCCCTGCTCCTCACACTACAGTCTAGTACATGACAGCCCTGCCCTGCTCCTCACACTACAGTCTAGTACATGACAGCCCTGCCCTGCTCCTCACACTACAGTCTAGTACATGACAGCCCTGCCCTCCTCACACTACAGTCTAGTACATGACATGACAGTCCCTGCCCTGCTCCTCACACTACAGTCTAGTACATGACAGCCCTGCCCTGCCCCTCACACTACAGTCTAGTACATGACAGCCCTGCTCCTCACACTACAGTCTAGTACATGACAGCCCTGCTCCTCACACTACAGTCTAGTACATGACAGCCCTGCTCCTCACACTACAGTCTAGTACATGACAGCCCTGCCCTGCCCCTCACACTACAGTCTAGTACATGACAGCCCTGCCCTGCTCCTCACACTACAGTCTAGTACATGACAGCCCTGCTCCTCACACTACAGTCTAGTACATGACAGCCCTGCCCTGCCCCTCACACTACAGTCTAGTACATGACAGCCCTGCCCCTCACACTACAGTCTAGTACATGACAGCCCTGCTCCTCACACTACAGTCTAGTACATGACAGCCCTGCCCCTCACACTACCGTCTAGTACATGACAGCCCTGCTCCTCACACTACAGTCTAGTACATGACAGCCCTGCTCCTCACACTACAGTCTAGTACATGACAGCCCTGCCCTGCTCCTCACACTACAGTCTAGTACATGACAGCCCTGCCCCTCACACTACAGTCTAGTACATGACAGCCCTGCTCCTCACACTACAGTCTAGTACATGACAGCCCTGCCCTGCCCCTCACACTGCAGTCTAGGACATGACAGCCCTGGCCCTCACACTACAGTCTAGTACATGACAGCCCTGCTCCTCACACTACAGTCTAGTACATGACAGCCCTGCCCTGCTCCTCACACTACAGTCTAGTACATGACAGCCCTGCCCTGCTCCTCACACTACAGTCTAGTACATGACAGCCCTGCTCCTCACACTACAGTCTAGTACATGACAGCCCTGCCCTGCTCCTCACACTACAGTCTAGTACATGACAGCCCTGCCCTGCCCCTCACACTACAGTCTAGTACATGACAGCCCTGCTCCTCACACTACAGTCTAGTACATGACAGCCCTGCTCCTCACACTACAGTCTAGTACATGACAGCCCTGCTCCTCACACTACAGTCTAGTACATGACAGCCCTGCCCTGCCCCTCACACTACAGTCTAGTACATGACAGCCCTGCCCTGCTCCTCACACTACAGTCTAGTACATGACAGCCCTGCTCCTCACACTACAGTCTAGTACATGACAGCCCTGCCCTGCCCCTCACACTACAGTCTAGTACATGACAGCCCTGCCCCTCACACTACAGTCTAGTACATGACAGCCCTGCTCCTCACACTACAGTCTAGTACATGACAGCCCTGCCACTCACACTACAGTCTAGTACATGACAGCCCTGCTCCTCACACTATAGTCTAGTACATGACAGCCCTGCCCCTCACACTACAGTCTAGTACATGACAGTGGACAGAGAGAGACCAACGGCAGGAAATGGGACAGTGAAATGGGTTAGTCACCACAGTTAACAACAGGAAATGGGTTAGTCACCACAGTTAACAACAGGAAATGGATTAGTCACCACAGTTAACAACAGGAAATGGATTAGTCACCACCGTTAACAACAGGAAATGGATTAGTCACCACCGTTAACAACAGGAAATGGGTTAATCACCACAGTTAACAACAGGAAATGGGTTAGTCACCACAGTTAACAACAGGAAATGGGTTAGTCACCACAGTTAACAACAGGAAATGGGTTAGTGAACACAGTTAAAACCTCTTAAGGCTAGGGGGCACTATTTTCATTTTTTGAAAAATTACGTTCCCAAAGTAAATGGGCTATTTCTCAGGACCAGTTGCTAGAATATACATATAATTGACAGCTTAGGATAGAAAACACTCTAAAGTTTCCAAAACTGTAAAAATATTGTCTGTGAATATAACAGAACTGATATTGCAGGCGAAAGCCTGAGAAAAATCCAATCAGGAAGTGACACTTATTTTGAAACCCCTGTGTTCCTATGCATCCCTATTGCCAATTGAAAGGGATATCAACCCAATTCCTTTTTCTATGGCTTCCCCAATGTGCCACTAGACATAGTTTCAGGCTTTTATTTTGAAAAATTAGCGTGAACGACAACATTACATCAGTGGTCAGGTGGTGGCTCTCAGAGTGATTTGTGCGTAATAGACAAAGGCGGCCATTGTTCCTCTCGCTCCTACTGAAAAGACAATTGTCCCGGTTGATATATTATCGAATAGATATTTGAAAAACACGTTGAGGATTGATTATAAAAAAACGTTTGCCATGTCTGTCGATATTATGGATATAATTTGGATTTTTTTCCGGCGTTGTCGTGACCGCAACTTCCGGTGGATTTCTCAACAAAACATGGACAATAAACGGAGGTATTTCGGCTATAAAAAAATAATCTTTATGGAACAAAATGAACATTTGCTGTCTAACTGGGAGTCTCGTGAGTGAAAACATCCGAAGCTCATCAAAGGTAAACGATTTAATTTGATTGCTTTTCTGATTTTCGTGACTAAGTTACCTGCTGCTAGCTGGACAAAATGCTATGCTAGGCTATCGATAAATTTACACAAATGCTTGTCTTGCTTTGGCTGTAAAGCATATTTTGAAAATCTGAGATGACAGGGTGATTAACAAAAGGCTAAGCTGTGTTTCACTATATTTCACTTGTGATTTCATGAATATGAATATTTGCTAGCAAGATTTTTTGTCCGTTGCGTTATGCTAATTAGTGTAGTTGATGACAATTCTCCCGGAACCGGGAGGGGTAGTTTCAAGATTAATAACATGGAATTGGTTAGTTACCACTGTCAACACACTTTCTCTCTTAGTTAGTGTTCATCTTGCATGACTGGTCCAATGAGCTCTATCTCAACTTTCGTCAAAAATATATAAATACACATTTTTATATATAACTTTTTTTGTGTGACAATAAAAACATACAAAGACAAACAGACAAGACAACTCAACATTTCCACTAACCTGAATGACACGTGTCCCACCATATCCACCCCGATGCTGTTTCTAATGCATGTAAGACTGAACCCATCCTGTAGACTGTATGTCTCAGGAAATATGTGTCATGTCAGCTTTGTCTTGTTAAAACACAGACGCAGGCTGTGGACATGGGGGCCCTGGGCTGTGGACATGGGGGGCTGTGGACATGGGGCCCCTGGGCTGTGGACATGGGGGCCCTGGGCTGTGGACATGGGGGCTGTGGACATGGGGGCCCTGGGCTGTGGACATGGGGGCTGTGGACATGGGGCCCCTGGGCTGTGGACATGGGGGCCCTGGGCTGTGGACATGGGGCCTGTGGACATGGGGCTGGGCTGTGGACATGGGGCCCCTGGGCTGTGGACATGGGGCCCTGGGCTGTGGGCCCTGGGCTGTAGACATGGGGGCTGGGCTGTGGACATGGGGGGGGCTGTGGACATGGGGGCTGGGCTGTGGACATGAGGGGCTGTGGACATGGGGTTCCTGGGCTGTGGACATGGGGGCTGGGCTGTGGACATGGGGGCTGTAGACATGGGGGCTTTGAACATGGGGGCTGTAGACATGGTTCCCTGGGCTGTGGACATGGGGGCCCTGGGCTGTGGACATGGGGGCCTTGGGCTGTAGACATGGGGGCTGTAGACATGGGGGCTGTGGACATGGTTCCCTGGGCTGTGGAAATGGGGGCTGTAGACATGGGAGGCTGTGGACATGGGAGGCTGTGGACATGGGGGCTGTAGACATGGGGGCTGTAGACATGGGGGCTGTAGACATGGGGGCCTTGGGCTGTAAACATGGGGGCTGTAGACATGGGGGCTGTGGACATGGGGGCTGTAGACATGGGGGGCTGGGCTGTGGACATGGGGGCTGTGGACATGGGGGCTGTAGACATGGGGGCTGTGGACATGGGGGCTGTAGACATGGGGGCTGTAGACATGGGGGCTGGGCTGTGGACATGGGGGCTGTGGACATGGGGGTGTAGACATGGGGGCTGTAGACATGGGGGCTGTGGACATGGGGGCTGTAAACATGGGGGCTGGGCTGTGGACATGGGGGCTGTAGACATGGGGGCTGGGCTGTGGATATGGGGGCTGTGGACATGGGGTTCCTGGGCTGTGGACATGGGGGGCTGTAGACATGGGGGGCTGTGGACATGGGGTTCCTGGGCTGTGGACATGGGGGGCTGTGGACATAGGGTTCCTGGGCTGTGGACATGGGGTTCCTGGGCTGTGGACATGGGGTTCCTGGGCTGTGAACATGGGGTTCCTGGGCTGTGGAAATGGGGGCCCTGGGCTGTGAACATGGTGGGCTGGGCTGTGGACATGAGGGGCTGTGGACATGGGGTTCCTGGGCTGTAGACATGGGAGGCTGTAGACATGGGGGGCTGTGGACATGGGGGCTGGGCTGTGGACATGGGAGGCTGTAGACATGGGAGGCTGTAGACATGGGAGTGTGATGTGTTGTGTTTTGATATGTGTTGTGTCTCACCTGACCTGACCTGTGTTGTTGTTGTTGTTGTTTCTCCAGGAGAGGAGTGTCTGACCCTGGCCCTAAAGAGTCGCTGTCAGAACCAGCTGAAGCGTCGTCAGAGCGGCAGCGAGAGGCTGGCGGGGAGCGGGCGCGCCCGCAGGGCTACCGTGTCGAGGCCCAGGAGCAGCCCGGGGAGCGGGCGCGCCCGCAGGGCTACCGTGTCGAGGCCCAGGAGCAGCCCGGGGAGCGTGCGCGCCCGCAGGGCTACCGTGTCGAGGCCTAGGAGCAGCCCGGGGAGGATGGAGCGCAGCGGGGCTCTCTGTGAGATACATTTCCTTCCCATGGTGGTCGGGGTCAGGGACAACAACCGGACGCAGAGGCTACGATGCGTGGGTGAGTTGGTGCCCACCTACCAGGCTTACAGGTAGCCTGGTTCCAGAACTGTTTGTCCGGTATTTCGTGTTGACGAGACAGCACAAGCAGATCTGGGGACCAGGCTAGGAGTACACAATATTAGCCAACATGGAGACACAATGCTGTAGTGCTGTTAGCCTGATGTAACTGCAGCTCTGCAGAGAAATCTGTCTGATCCATACACCACTAAGGCACCAAGAGGGTGACTACGTCAACTGCAGTCTCTACCTCTACACCATGTGACGTGATGATATTGTGTTGAGTTCACAGACCACCCAGACTTTGCCCAGTGCCCCCAGCCTCTGCCCCTCACCAGCCCCAACCTGCCCGTGTCCAGCTGTGAGCTCAACAAGAACACCAGGCGATGCCACCAGCAGCCCCTGGCTACACACCTGTCCTGTCGTCTCTACCAGACCTGTGACCACGCTATACTGCTCTCAGGTAGGTTAGAACACAAAACAACACCTCCTCTTTACAGACCACCACCTCCTCTTTACAGACCAACACCTCCTCTTTACAGACCTACACCACCACCTCCTCTTTACAGACCAACACTTCCTCTTTACAGACCACCACCTCCTCTTTACAGACCACCACCTCCTCTTTACAGACCAACACCTCCTCTTTACAGACCAACACCTCCCATCCTCTTTACAGACCAACACCTCATATTTACAGACCAACACCTCCTCTTTACAGACCTACACCTCCACCTCCTCTTTACAGACCAACACCTCCTCTTTACAGACCAACACCTCCTCTTTACAGACCACCACCTCCTCTTTACAGACCAACACCTCCTCTTTACAGACCACCTCCACCTCCTCTTTACAGACCAACATTTACATTTACATTTACATTAAAGTCATTTAGCAGACGCTCTTATCCAGAGCGACTTACAAATTGGTGCATTCACCTTATGACATCCAGTGGAGCAGCCACTTTACAATAGTGCATCTAAATCTTTTAAGGGGGGTGAGAAGGATTACTTTATCCTATCCTAGGTATTCCTTAAAGAGGTGGGGTTTCAGGTGTCTCCGGAAGGTGGTGATTGACTCCGCTGTCCTGGCGTCGTGAGGGAGTTTGTTCCACCATTGGGGGGCCAGAGCAGCGAACAGTTTTGACTGGGCTGAGCGGGAACTGTACTTCCTCAGTGGTAGGGAGGCGAGCAGGCCAGAGGTGGATGAACGCAGTGCCCTTGTTTGGGTGTAGGGCCTGATCAGAGCCTGGAGGTACTGAGGTGCCGTTCCCCTCACAGCTCCGTAGGCAAGCACCATGGTCTTGTAGCGGATGCGAGCTTCAACTGGAAGCCAGTGGAGAGAGCGGAGGAGCGGGGTGACGTGAGAGAACTTGGGAAGGTTGAACACCAGACGGGCTGCGGCGTTCTGGATGAGTTGTAGGGGTTTAATGGCACAGGCAGGGAGCCCAGCCAACAGCGAGTTGCAGTAATCCAGACGGGAGATGACAAGTGCCTGGATTAGGACCTGCGCCGCTTCCTGTGTGAGGCAGGGTCGTACTCTGCGGATGTTGTAGAGCATGAACCTACAGGAACGGGCCACCGCCTTGATGTTAGTTGAGAACGACAGGGTGTTGTCCAGGATCACGCCAAGGTTCTTAGCGCTCTGGGAGGAGGACACAGTGGAGTTGTCAACCGTGATGGCGAGATCATGGAACGGGCAGTCCTTCCCGGGAGGAAGAGCAGCTCCGTCTTGCCGAGGTTCAGCTTGAGGTGGTGATCCGTCATCCACACTGATATGTCTGCCAGACATGCAGAGATGCGATTCGCCACCTGGTCATCAGAAGGGGGAAAGGAGAAGATTAATTGTGTGTCGTCTGCATAGCAATGATAGGAGAGACCATGTGAGGTTATGACAGAGCCAAGTGACTTGGTGTATAGCGAGAATAGGAGAGGGCCTAGAACAGAGCCCTGGGGGACACCAGTGGTGAGAGCACGTGGTGAGAAGACGGATTCTCGCCACGCCACCTGGTAGGAGCGACCTGTCAGGTAGGACGCAATCCAAGCGTGGGCCGCGCCGGAGATGCCCAACTCGGAGAGGGTGGAGAGGAGGATCTGATGGTTCACAGTAATCGAAGGCAGCCGATAGGTCTAGAAGGAGGAGAGCAGAGGAGAGAGAGTTAGCTTTAGCAGTGCGGAGCGCCTCCGTGATACAGAGAAGAGCAGTCTCAGTTGAATGACTAGTCTTGAAACCTGACTGATTTGGATCAAGAAGGTCATTCTGAGAGAGATAGCGGGAGAGCTGGCCAAGGACGGCACGTTCAAGGGTTTTGGAGAGAAAAGAAAGAAGGGATACTGGTCTGTAGTTGTTGACATCGGAGGGATCGAGTGTAGGTTTTTTCAGAAGGGGTGCAACTCTCGCTCTCTTGAAGACGGAAGGGACGTAGCCAGCGGTCAGGGATGAGTTGATGAGCGAGGTGAGAAGGTCTCCGGAAATGGTCTGGAGAAGAGAGGAGGGGATAGGGTCAAGCGGGCAGGTTGTTGGGCGTCCGGCCGTCACAAGACGCGAGATTTCATCTGGAGAGAGAGGGGAGAAAGAGGTCAGAGCACAGGGTAGGGCAGTGTGAGCAGAACCAGCGGTGTCGTTTGACTTAGCAAACGAGGATCGGATGTCGTCGACCTTCTTTTCAAAATGGTTGACGAAGTCATCTGCAGAGAGGGAGGAGGGGGAGGGGAGGGGGATTCAGGAGGGAGGAGAAGGTGGCAAAGAGCTTCCTAGGGTTAGAGGCAGATGCTTGGAATTTAGAGTGGTAGAAAGTGAATTTAGCAGCAGCGACAGAAGAGGAAAATGTAGAGAGGAGGGAGTGAAAGGATGCCAGGTCCGCAGGGAGGCGAGTTTTCCTCCATTTCCGCTCGGCTGCCCGGAGCCCTGTTCTGTGAGCTCGCAATGAGTCGCCGAGCCACGGAGCGGGAGGGGAGGACCGAGCCGGCCTGGAGGATAGGGGACATAGAGAGTCAAAGGATGCAGAAAGGGAGGAGAGGAGGGTTGAGGAGGCAGAATCAGGAGATAGGTTGGAGAAGGTTTGAGCAGAGGGAAGAGATGATAGGATGGAAGAGGAGAGAGTAGCGGGGGAGAGAGAGCGAAGGTTGGGACGGCGCAATACCATCCGAGTAGGGGCAGTGTGGGAAGTGTTAGATGAGAGCGAGAGGGAAAAGGATACAAGGTAGTGGTCGGAGACTTGGAGGGGAGTTGCAATGAGGTTAGTGGAAGAACAGCATCTAGTAAAGATGAGGTTGAGCGTATTGCCTGCCTTGTGAGTAGGGGGGAAGGTGAGAGGGAGAGGTCAAAAGAGGAGAGGAGTGGAAAGAAGGAGGCAGAGAGGAATGAGTCAAAGGTAGACGTGGGGAGGTTAAAGTCGCCCAGAACTGTGAGAGGTGAGCCGTCCTCAGGAAAGGAGCTTATCAAGGCATCGAGCTCATTGATGAACTCTCCGAGGGAACCTGGAGGGCGATAAATGATAAGGATGTTAAGCTTGAAAGGGCTGGTAACTGTGACAGCATGGAATTCAAAGGAGGCGATAGACAGATGGGTAAGGGGAGAAAGAGAGAATGACCACTTGGGAGAGATGAGGATCCCGGTGCCACCACCCCGCTGACCAGAAGCTCTCGGGGTGTGCGAGAACACGTGGGCGGACGAAGAGAGAGCAGTAGGAGTAGCAGTGTTATCTGTGGTGATCCATGTTTCCGTCAGTGCCAAGAAGTCGAGGGACTGGAGGGAGGCATAGGCTGAGATGAACTCTGCCTTGTTGGCCGCAGATCGGCAGTTCCAGAGGCTACCGGAGACCTGGAACTCCACGTGGGTCGTGCGCGCTGGGACCACCAGATTAGGTGGCCGCGGCCACGCGGTGTGGAGCGTTTGTATGGTCTGTGCAGAGAGGAGAGAACAGGGATAGACAGACACATAGTTGACAGGCTACAGAAGAGGCTACGCTAATGCAAAGGAGATTGGAATGACAAGTGGACTACACGTCTCGAATGTTCAGAAAGTTGAGCTTACGTAGCAAGAATCTTATTGACTAAAATGATTAAAAATGATACAGTACTGCTGAAGTAGGCTAGGTGGCAGTGGCTGCGTTGTTGACTTTGTAGGCTAGCTGGCAGTGGCTGCGTTGTTGATTACGTTACGTTGCGTTAAAAGAACGACAATAGCTGGCTAGGTAACCTAGAAAATCGCTCTAGACTACACAATTATCTTTGATACAGAGACGGCTATGTAGCTAGCTATGTAGCTAGCTACGATCAAACAAATCAAACCGTTGTACTGTAATGAAATGAAAAGAAAATGTGATACTAACATCTCCTCTTTACAGACAACACCTCCTCTTTACAGACAACACCTCCTCTTTACAGACCAACACCTACTCTTTACAGACCAACACATCAGCAGACACCCTTAATCAATATGTATGTGTGGGTGTGTGGTATGTGTGTGTGTGTGTGGTATGTGTGTGTGTGTGTGTCTGTGTGGGTGTGTGGTATGTGTGGGTGTGCACGTGTGTCCGTGTGTGCAGGTGGATGGCAGCAACAGATCACGTACCAGCATCACGTTCAGAACCTGCAGCTCTTCTACAGGATGCTGAGGAACAACGGTTTCCACAGAGATCACATCAAGACCTTCTTCGCTGGGAACGGACAGCTCTCAGGTGGGAGAGGACGGACCAGGACACAGACACACACTGCCTGATACACCCTCTCTAACCTCTCTATCCCTGTCTCTCTACAGAGGAGTGGGTATACCCAGCTACAGAGAAACGAGTGATAAGGAACCACATCTCTTATATCTGTGGGAAGCAGCACTGTGCAGATTCCCTGGTCCTCTATCTCAACAGCCCCACCAGGAACGACGGGACCATGCTGCTCTGGGACGGCAACTACAATGGCATAGTGAGTATAGATAGATTAATATAGATGGATAAATAGTTAACCCAATGAGTCATTTACTTCCCTGTGCATCAACACAACGAGGGACTGGATTATGTTAGTTAGAAGTGTTGTTAGCAACTATGCCTCCTGTAGTCACTAACTGATTCCATCCTGTAGTCACTAACTGATTCCATCCTGTAGTCACTAACTGATCCCATCCTGTAGTCACTAACTGATTCCATCCTGTAGTCACTAACTGATTCCATCCTGTAGTCACTAACTGATTCCATCCTGTAGTCACTAACTGATCCCATCCTGTAGTCACTAACTGATTCCATCCTGTAGTCACTAACTGACTCCCATCCTGTAGTCACTAACTGATTCCATCCTGTAGTCACTAACTGATTCCATCCTGTGGTCACTAACTGATTCCATCCTGTAGTCACTAACTGATTCCATCCTGTAGTCTCTAACTGATTCCATCCTGTAGTCACTAACTGATCCCATCCTGTAGTTGCTAACTGATTCCATCCTGTAGTCACTGATTCCATCCTGTAGTCACTAACTGATCCCATCCTGTAGTCACTAACTGACTCCCATCCTGTAGTCACTAACTGATCCCATCCTGTAGTTACTAACTGATTCCATCCTGTAGTTACTAACTGATTCCATCCTGTAGTCACTAACTGATCCCATCCTGTAGTCACTAACTGATTCCATCCTGTAGTCTCTAACTGATTCCATCCTGTAGTCACTAACTGATTCCATCCTGTAGTCACTAACTGATTCCATCCTGTAGTCACTAACTGATCCCATCCTGTAGTCACTAACTGATTCCATCCTGTAGTCACTAACTGATTCCATCCTGTAGTCACTGATCCCATCCTGTAGTCACTAACTGATTCCATCCTGTAGTCACTAACTGATTCCATCCTGTATTCACTAACTGATTCCATCCTGTAGTCACTGATTCCATCCTGTAGTCACTAACTGATTCCCATCCTGTAGTCACTGATTCCATCCTGTAGTCACTAACTGATTCCATCCTGTAGTCACTAACTGATCCCATCCTGTAGTCACTAACTGATTCCATCCTGTAGTTACTAACTGATTCCCATCCTGTAGTCACTGATTCCATCCTGTAGTCACTAACTGATTCCATCCTGTAGTCACTAACTGATTCCATCCTGTAGTCACTAACTCATCCCATCCTGTAGTCACTAACTGATTCCATCCTGTAGTCACTAACTGATTCCATCCTGTAGTCACTAACTGATTCCATCCTGTAGTCACTAACTGATTCCATCCTGTAGTCACTAACTGATTCCATCCTGTAGTCTCTAACTGATTCCATCCTGTAGTCACTAACTGATTCCATCCTGTAGTCACTAACTGACTCCCATCCTGTAGTCTCTAACTGATTCCATCCTGTAGTCACTAACTGATTCCATCCTGTAGTCTCTAACTGATTCCATCCTGTAGTCACTAACTGATTCCATCCTGTAGTCTCTAACTGATTCCATCCTGTAGTCACTGATTCCATCCTGTAGTCACTAACTGATTCCATCCTGTAGTCACTAACTGATTCCATCCTGTAGTCACTAACTGATCCCATCCTGTAGTCACTAACTGATCCCATCCTGTAGTCACTAACTGATTCCATCCTGTAGTCTCTAACTGATTCCATCCTGTAGTCACTAACTGATTCCATCCTGTAGTCACTAACTGACTCCCATCCTGTAGTCTCTAACTGATTCCATCCTGTAGTCACTAACTGATTCCATCCTGTAGTCTCTAACTGATTCCATCCTGTAGTCACTAACTGATTCCATCCTGTAGTCTCTAACTGATTCCATCCTGTAGTCACTAACTGATTCCATCCTCTAGTCACTAACTGATTCCATCCTGTTGTCACTAACTGATTCCATCCTGTAGTCACTGATTCCATCCTGTAGTCACTAACTGATTCCATCCTGTAGTCACTAACTGATTCCATCCTGTAGTCACTAACTGATCCCATCCTGTAGTCACTAACTGATCCCATCCTGTAGTCACTAACTGATTCTATCCTGTAGTCACTAACTGATCCCATCCTGTAGTCACTAACTGATCCCATCCTGTAGTCACTAACTGATTCCATCCTGTAGTCTCTAACTGATTCCATCCTGTAGTCACTAACTGATTCCATCCTGTAATCTCTAACTGATTCCATCTTGTAGTCTCTAACTGATTCCATCCTGTAGTCACTAACTATTCCACTGAGTTCCATCCTGTAGTCACTAACTGATTCCATCCTGTAATCTCTAACTGATTCCATCCTGTAGTCTAACTAATCCTAGTCACTAACTTCCCATCCTGTAGTCACTAACTGATTCCATCCTGTAGTCACTAACTATTCCATCCTAGTCACTTCCCATCCTGTAGTCACTAACTGATTCCATCCTGTAGTCTCTAACTGATTCCATCCTGTAGTCACTAACTGATTCCATCCTGTAGTCACTAACTGATTCCATCCTGTAAGATTCCATCCTAACTGATTCCATCCTGTAGTCACTAACTGATTCCATCCTGTAGTCACTAACTGATTCCATCCTGTAGTCACTAACTGATCCCATCCTGTAGTCACTAACTGATTCTATCCTGTAGTCACTAACTGATCCCATCCTGTAGTCACTAACTGATCCCATCCTGTAGTCACTAACTGATTCCATCCTGTAGTCTCTAACTGATTCCATCCTGTAGTCACTAACTGATTCCATCCTGTAATCTCTAACTGATTCCATCCTGTAGTCTCTAACTGATTCCATCCTGTAGTCACTAACTGATTCCATCCTGTAGTCTCTAACTGATTCCATCCTGTAGTCACTAACTGATTCCATCCTGTAATCTCTAACTGATTCCATCCTGTAGTCACTAACTGATTCCATCCTGTAGTCACTAACTGATTCCATCCTGTAGTCTCTAACTGATTCCATCCTGTAGTCACTAACTGATTCCATCCTGTAGTCACTAACTGATCCCATCCTGTAGTCACTAACTGATTCCATCCTGTAGTTACTAACTGATTCCATCCTGTAGTCACTAACTGATCCCATCCTGTAGTCACTAACTGATTCCATCCTGTAGTCTCTAACTGATTCCATCCTGTAGTCACTAACTGATTCCATCCTGTAGTCACTAACTGATTCCATCCTGTAGTCACTAACTGATCCCATCCTGTAGTCACTAACTGATTCCATCCTGTAGTCACTAACTGATTCCATCCTGTAGTCACTAACTGATTCCATCCTGTATTCACTAACTGATTCCATCCTGTAGTCACTGATTCCATCCTGTAGTCACTAACTGATTCCCATCCTGTAGTCACTGATTCCATCCTGTAGTCACTAACTGATTCCATCCTGTAGTCACTAACTGATCCCATCCTGTAGTCACTAACTGATTCCATCCTGTAGTTACTAACTGATTCCCATCCTGTAGTCACTGATTCCATCCTGTAGTCACTAACTGATTCCATCCTGTAGTCACTAACTGATTCCATCCTGTAGTCACTAACTCATCCCATCCTGTAGTCACTAACTGATTCCATCCTGTAGTCACTAACTGATTCCATCCTGTAGTCACTAACTGATTCCATCCTGTAGTCACTAACTGATTCCATCCTGTAGTCACTAACTGATTCCATCCTGTAGTCACTAACTGATTCCATCCTGTAGTCTCTAACTGATTCCATCCTGTAGTCACTAACTGATTCCATCCTGTAGTCACTAACTGACTCCCATCCTGTAGTCTCTAACTGATTCCATCCTGTAGTCACTAACTGATTCCATCCTGTAGTCTCTAACTGATTCCATCCTGTAGTCACTAACTGATTCCATCCTGTAGTCTCTAACTGATTCCATCCTGTAGTCACTAACTGATTCCATCCTGTAGTCACTAACTGATTCCATCCTGTAGTCACTAACTGATTCCATCCAGTCAGTCACTGATTCCATCCTGTAGTCACTACTGATTCCATCCTGTAGTCACTAACTGATTCCATCCTGTAGTCACTAACTGATCCCATCCTGTAGTCACTAACTGATCCCATCCTGTAGTCACTAACTGATTCTATCCTGTAGTCACTAACTGATCCCATCCTGTAGTCACTAACTGATCCCATCCTGTAGTCACTAACTGATTCCATCCTGTAGTCTCTAACTGATTCCTGTAGTCACTAACTGATTCCATCCTGTAAGTCACTAACTGATTCCATCCTGTAGTCTCTAACTGATTCCATCCTGTAGTCACTAACTGATTCCATCCTGTAGTCACTAACTGATTCCATCCTGTAGTCACTAACTGATTCCATCCTGTAGTCACTAACTGATTCCATCCTGTAGTCACTAACTGATTCCATCCTGTAGTCACTAACTGATTCCATCCTGTAGTCACTAACTGATTCCATCCTGTAGTCTCTAACTGGATTCCATCCCTGTAGTCACTAACTGATGTTTCTCCATCCTGTAGTCACTAACTGACCCATCCTGTAGTCACTAACTGATTCCTCCTAGCACTAACTGATTCCAATCCCTGTAGTTACTAACTGAGATTCCATCCGTTACAGTTTATTTTATTTTAGTGGGCAACACAAATTCATATTTACAAAATATTGCCAAATTCCGGTTGTGCATCTGGGCCTCCTTATTCACCACCCGGACCCCAAAGTAAACTAGAAACCCAAGAATGAATTTGAAACTAATTATTCACCATGAAAACCGTCACAGCCATTAATGCAGCCTGGTTCAACCAGGGACTGTAGTTGCCTCTTGCACTGAGATGGTGCCTTGACCCATCGCCACGAACGGAGCAAGAAAAGGGCACGAATCTGAGACTAACGACACGGGCCTCCTGCGGGATTTTAGTGGGAGTTGAGGAAACTAAGAGTAAAGCCAAACCCGGAGTTGGCCGTTACATCAACGACCCTCACGGTTCTCCTGCCGGGTTGAACCGTTACATACGATCATGCGGGCCTCCTGCCACCGGGTTGAACCCTCAACACGGTTCTCCTGCCGGGTTGAACCGTTACATCAACGACCCTCACGGGCCTCCTGCCGGGTTGAACCGTTACATCAACGACCCTCACGGGCCTCCTGCCGGGTTGAACCGTTACATCAACGACCCTCACGGGCCTCCTGCCGGGTTGAATCGTAACATCAACGCCTCCCCGGTTGAATCGTAACATCAACGACCCTCACGGGCCTCCTGCCGGGTTGAACTGTAACATCAACGACCCTCACGGGCCTCCTGCCGGGTTGAATCGTAACATCAACGACCCTCACGGGTCTCCTGCCGGGTTGAACCGTAACATCAACGACCCTCACGGTTCTCCTGCCGGGTTGAACCGTTACATCAACGACCCTCACGGGCCTCCTGCCGGGTTGAACCATAACATCAACGACCCTCACGGGCCTCCTGCTGGGTTGAACCATAACATCAACGACCCTCACGGGCCTCCTGCCGGGTTGAATCGTAACATCAACGACCCTCACGGGTCTCCTGCCGGGTTGAACCGTAACATCAACGACCCTCCTCAGAGTCTTTCATAAGACACACAAGGCTCAGATTGATCGACCTCCTGAAGCGGCTTACCAGTTGGCGTCACGTGAAAAGCTAGCTATTCGCTGGCACAAGTGGGGACACTTCAGGCTGAGGAGTAAGGTTCACACATCCCCATGTGCTATACACGCTCATACAAAAGTAAATCGATGCTTGCCTGGAGGCAAGGGAAATAATGTCTACGAGTGGCCAATGGTGTGAGAGTTCACTCAAGATTTATTGGCAGCCTAACATGGAGAGCAGACATTGCTGGAGTGCCATTGATAGTTCTTCCACTCTTGTCATCAACCAGGACCAGAACCACGAAGAGTTCTTCTGTGCCATCAACAGAAACGTCACTGTTAACATCACCAACTAGCTTGGTTAGCTCGGACTCGCCCACCATACCAGGTGTTGCCTATATAAGGCCCGAGGCCTTATAGACCATTTAGACTATAGAGGCCATAGAGATTATAGAGACTATAGAGACTATAGAGATCATAGAGAATATAGGGACTATTTAGACTATAGAGACTATAGAGACTATAGGGACTGTAGAGACTATAGAGACTATAGAGACTATTTAGACTATTTAGACTATAGAGACTATAGAGACTATAGAGACTATAGAGACTATTTAGACTATAGAGACTATAGGGACTATAGGGACTATTTAGATTATAGAGACTATAGGGACTATAGAGACTATAGAGACTATAGAGACTATTTAGATTATAGAGACTATTTAGACTATAGAGACTATAGAGACTATAGAGACTATTTAGATTATAGAGACTATTTAGACTATAGAGACTATAGAGACTATAGAGACTATTTAGACTATAGAGACCATAGAGACTATAGAGACCGTAGAGACTATAGAGACTATAGAGACTATAGGGACTATAGAGACTATTTAGACTATAGAGACTATAGAGACTATTTAGACTATAGAGACCATAGAGACTATAGAGACCATAGAGACTATAGAGACCGTAGAGACTATAGAGACTATAGGGACTATAGAGACTATAGAGACCGTAGAGACTATAGAGACTATAGAGACTATAGAGACTATTTAGACTATAGAGACCGTAGAGTCTATAGAGACTATAGAGACTATAGGGACTATAGAGACTATAGAGACCGTAGAGACTATAGAGACTATAGAGACTATTTAGACTATAGAGACCGTAGAGTCTATAGAGACTATAGAGACTATTTAGACTATAGAGACCATAGAGACCATAGAGACTATAGAGACTATAGAGACCATAGAGACTATAGAGACTATAGAGACCAGACAGGATCAGGAGCAGAGCAGACAGTGAACGCCTGCATGGGTAAAGCTCCTTGGTTTGTATATGTATTCTTCTCTCTAATGCTTGTCCCACTGGGCCTCAGATCAGCTCTAGAACGTTCCTGATCCACAACACCTTCTGACACATCGATCTAGCACCCTCTAGGATTTGTTGCTAGTCGATATTTCATGCTCCATCCATTTGGATGTCAGTTTGAACAGGTTTGAAATAACCTCATGGCAGAATTGTTTTTTTGGGGGGGGTTTCTGAGATTACGGCTAAAGCGTATATAGGTTAGGAACTTTTAGAACACCTGTGTGCTTTGAACGTAAGCCATTGTCTGTGTAAGGGATTTCTTCCATTGACGGAGAGGCGGACCAAAGCGCAGCGTGGTTTTTTGATTCATGTTTTAATAAATCACTTCACATTAACAAACTAACAAAAACAAGAACCGTGAAAACCCAAAACAGCCCTATCTGGTGCAAAACACAGAGACAGGAACAATCACCCACAAACACACAGTGAAACCCAGGCTACCTAAGTATGATTCTCAATCAGAGACAACTAATGACACCTGCCTCTGATTGAGAACCATACTAGGCCGAAACATAGAAATACCCCAAAACATAGAAAAAAAAACATAGACTGCCCACCCAACTCACGCCCTGACCATACTAAATAATGACAAAAACAAAGGAACCATACTAAATAAATACAAAACAAAAGGAAATAACGTGAAAGTCTGTAAGACTGTGACAGATCGGCGTTGTGTGACTGCTTGTCTCCCTCTCCCCAGGATTCCTCTGTGGGTGAGCTGATGGCTGATTATGAAACAGCAGGGTTGAACCTGTATGTTTAGATATAGACGGTGATGGGTGATCATTTGGTTTTTCCTCTCGCCCCTAATGCAGGCGGACCTGAAGGAGCGCTACAGTGTGGGAGAGCTGCTAGCGGACTTGGCAGGCTGCAGGGCGAGACGAGTACTAGTCTTCGTAGAGCAGAGTTACAGCGGGGCGCTCAGTAAGAGACTGAAAGCATCTCTGAAACACCTGAACGTGGTGCTGCTCAACATAGCCGACAGCTGGGCCTCGCTGCACCCAGCAACATGCCTTAGAGACCACCTGAGTAAGGTATGTAGCAAAACCTTGCACCGTGCCTTATAGACCACCTGAGTAAGGTATGTAGCAAAACCCTGCACCGTGCCTTAGAGACCACCTGAGTAAGGTATGCAACACGTACACACACCCTGCACAACACACACTCTACACAACACACACCCTGCACAACACACACTCTACACAACACACACCCTGCACAACACACACTCTACACCACACACCCCCTGCACAACACACACTCTACACAACACACACCCTGCACAACACACACTCTACACAACACACACCCTGCACAACACACACTCTACACAACACACACCCTGCACAACACACACTCTACACAACACACACCCTGCACAACACACACTCTACACAACACACACCCTGCACAACACACACTCTACACAACACACACCCTGCACAACATACACTCTACACAACACACACCCTGCACAACACACACTCTACACAACACACACACACACCCACCCTAGACAACACACACACACACACCCTGCACAACACACACTCTACACAACACACACTCTACACAACACACACTCTACACAACACACACCCTGCACAACACACACTCTACACAACACACACCCTGCACAACACACACTCTACACAACACACACTCTAAACAACACACACCCTACACAACATATACCCTACACAACATACACTCTACACAACACACACTCTACACAACACACACACACACACACACACCCTAGACAACACACACACACCCTACACAACATACACCCTACACAACACACACTCTACACAACACACACCCTGTACAACACACACACACACTCTACACACACACACACACACACACACACTCTAGACACACACACACACCCTGCACAACATACACCCTACACAACATACACTCTACACAACACACACTCTACACAACACACACACACACACACACCCTAGACAACACACACACACCCTGCACAACATACACTCTACACAACACATACCCTGCACAACACACACTCTACACCACACACACACACACACTCTACACAACACACACACACACCCACCCTAGACAACACACACACACCCTAGACAACATGCACCCTGCAACCAGAAGCCATGGATTACAGGCAACATCCACACTGAGCTAAAGGCTAGAGCTGCCGCTTTCAAGGAGCGGGACTCTGACCCGGACACTTATGAGAAATCCCGCTACGCCTTCCGATGAACCATCAAACAGGCAAAGCATCAATACAGTACTAAGATGGAATCCTACTACACCGTCTCTGACGCTCGTCGGATGTGGCAGGGCTTGAAAACCATCATGGTGTTAGGACAATAATCTTTACCTCAACGTCAGCAAAACAAAGGAGCTGATCGTGGACTACGGGAAACAGAGGTCCGAGCACACCCCCAACATCCACATTGATGGGGGGCTGTAAGTGCAGCAGGTTTCGAGAGCTTCAAGTTTCTCGGTGGCCATGGGACTATGGTCCAAACACACCAACACAGTCGTGAAGACAGCACAACAACTTCCCTTCCACCAGTCAGATCCTTAAAAGACTGTGCCACCAGAGACTCTGGGTTCGCGCCCAGGCTCTGTCGTTACCGGCCGCGACCAGGTTAGAGCGACCGGGAGGTCCGTGGGGCGACGCACAATTGGCATAGCGTCGTCCGGGTTAGGGAGGGATTGGGATATCCTTGTCTCATCGCGCACCAGCGACTCCTGTGGCGGGCCGGGCACAGTGCACGCTAACCAAGGTTGCCAGGTGCACGGTGTTTCCTCCGACACATTGGTGCGGTTGGCTTCCGGGTTGGATGCACGCTGTGTTAAGAAGCAGTACGGCTGGCTGGGTTGTGTATCGGAGGATGCATGACTTTCAACCTTTGTCTCACCCGAGCCCGTATGGGAGTTGTAGCAATGAGACAAGATAGTAGCTACTACAACAATTGGATACCACGAAATTGGGGAGAAAAAGGGGGTAAAATTCAACAAAAAACAACAATAACAACAGCAAAAAAGGTTCTACAGCTGCACCTTTGTCGTGGGCCATCAGATCCTTAAAAGGTTCTACAGCTGCACCATTGTCAGGGGCCATCAGATCCTTAAAAAGTTCTACAGCTGTCATGGGCCATCAGATCCTTAAAAGGTTCTACAGCTGAACCTTTGTCGTGGGCCATCAGATCCTTAAAAGGTTCTACAGCTGTCATGGGCCATCAGATCCTTAAAAGGTTCTACAGCCGCACCTTTGTCATGGGCCATCAGATCCTTAAAAGGCACTACAGCTGCACCTTTGTCGTGGGCCATCAGATCCTTAAAAGGCTCTACAGCCGCACCTTTGTCATGGGCCATCAGATCCTTAAAAGGTTCTACAGCTGCACCTTTGTCGTGGGCCATCAGATCCTTAAAAGGTTCTAAAGCTGCACCTTTGTCGTGGGCCATCAGATCCTTAAAAGGTTCTACAGCTGCACCTTTGTCGTGGGCCATCAGATCCTTAAAAGGTTCTACAGCTGCACCTTTGTCGTGGGCCATCAGATCCTTAAAAGGTTCTACAGCTGCACCATTGTCAGGGGCCATCAGATCCTTAAAAGGTTCTACAGCTGCACCATTGTCGTGGGCCATCAGATCCTTAAAAGGTTCTACAGCTGCACCTTTGTCATGGGCCATCAGATCCTTAAAAGGTTCTACAGCTGCACCTTTGTTATGGGCCATCAGATCCTTAAAAGGTTCTACAGCTGCACCTTTGTCGTGGGCCATCAGATCCTTAAAAGGTTCTACAGCTGTCATGGGCCATCAGATCCTTAAAAGGTTCTACAGCTGCACCATTGTCATGGGCCATCAGATCCTTAAAAGGTTCTACAGCTGCACCTTTGTCATGGGCCATCAGATCCTTAAAAGGCTCTACAGCTGCACCATTGTCATGGGCCATCAGATCCTTAAAAGGTTCTACAGCTGCACCATTGTCACGGGCCATCAGATCCTTAAAAGGTTCTACAGCTGCACCTTTGTCATGGGCCATCAGATCCTTAAAAGGTTCTACAGCTGCACCTTTGTCATGGGCCATCAGATCCTTAAAAGGTTCTACAGCTGCACCTTTGTCGTGGGCCATCAGATCCTTAAAAGGTTCTACAGCTGCACCTTTGTCGTGGGCCATCAGATCCTTAAAAGGTTCTACAGCTGCACCATTGTCACGGGCCATCAGATCCTTAAAAGGTTCTACAGCTGCACCATTGTCAGGGGCCATCAGATCCTTAAAAGGTTCTACAGCTGCACCATTGTCACGGGCCATCAGATCCTTAAAAGGTTCTACAGCTGCACCATTGTCAGGGGCCATCAGATCCTTAAAAGGTTCTACAGCTGTCATGGGCCATCAGATCCTTAAAAGGTTCTACAGCTGCACCTTTGTCATGGGCCATCAGATCCTTAAAAGGTTCTACAGCTGCACCTTTGTCGTGGGCCATCAGATCCTTAAAAGGTTCTACAGCTGCACCATTGTCAGGGGCCATCAGATCCTTAAAAGTTTCTACAGCTGCACCTTTGTCATGGGCCATCAGATCCTTAAAAGGTTCTACAGCTGCACCATTGTCATGGGCCATCAGATCCTTAAAATGTTCTACAGCTGCAACATTGTCGTGGGCCATCAGATCCTTAAAAGGTTCTACAGCTGCACCTTTGTCTTGGGCCATCAGATCCTTAAAAGGTTCTACAGCTGCACCTTTGTCATGGGCCATCAGATCCTTAAAAGGTTCTACAGCTGCACCTTTGTTATGGGCCATCAGATCCTTAAAAGGTTCTACAGCTGCACCTTTGTCGTGGGCCATCAGATCCTTAAAAGGTTCTACAGCTGTCATGGGCCATCAGATCCTTAAAAGGTTCTACAGCTGCACCATTGTCATGGGCCATCAGATCCTTAAAAGGTTCTACAGCTGCACCTTTGTCATGGGCCATCAGATCCTTAAAAGGCTCTACAGCTGCACCATTGTCATGGGCCATCAGATCCTTAAAAGGTTCTACAGCTGCACCATTGTCACGGGCCATCAGATCCTTAAAAGGTTCTACAGCTGCACCTTTGTCATGGGCCATCAGATCCTTAAAATGTTCTACAGCTGCACCTTTGTCGTGGGCCATCAGATCCTTAAAAGGTTCTACAGCTGCACCTTTGTCGTGGGCCATCAGATCCTTAAAAGGTTCTACAGCTGCACCTTTGTCGTGGGCCATCAGATCCTTAAAAGGTTCTACAGCTGCACCATTGTCACGGGCCATCAGATCCTTAAAAGGTTCTACAGCTGCACCATTGTCAGGGGCCATCAGATCCTTAAAAGGTTCTACAGCTGCACCATTGTCACGGGCCATCAGATCCTTAAAAGGTTCTACAGCTGCACCATTGTCAGGGGCCATCAGATCCTTAAAAGGTTCTACAGCTGTCATGGGCCATCAGATCCTTAAAAGGTTCTACAGCTGCACCTTTGTCATGGGCCATCATATCCTTAAAAGGTTCTACAGCTGCACCTTTGTCGTGGGCCATCAGATCCTTAAAAGGTTCTACAGCTGCACCATTGTCAGGGGCCATCAGATCCTTAAAAGTTTCTACAGCTGCACCTTTGT
The DNA here is from genome assembly GCF_034236695.1 of Oncorhynchus nerka. Taxonomy (NCBI): domain Eukaryota; kingdom Metazoa; phylum Chordata; class Actinopteri; order Salmoniformes; family Salmonidae; genus Oncorhynchus; species Oncorhynchus nerka. Next base: position 55,160,307 of record NC_088396.1, read on the forward strand.
CATGGGCCATCAGATCCTTAAAAGGTTCTACAGCTGCACCATTGTCATGGGCCATCAGATCCTTAAAATGTTCTACAGCTGCAACATTGTCGTGGGCCATCAGATCCTTAAAAGGTTCTACAGCTGCACCTTTGTCTTGGGCCATCAGATCCTTAAAAGGTTCTACAGCTGCACCTTTGTCATGGGCCATCAGATCCTTAAAAGGTTCTACAGCTGCACCTTTGTTATGGGCCATCAGATCCTTAAAAGGTTCTACAGCTGCACCTTTGTCGTGGGCCATCAGATCCTTAAAAGGTTCTACAGCTGTCATGGGCCATCAGATCCTTAAAAGGTTCTACAGCTGCACCATTGTCATGGGCCATCAGATCCTTAAAAGGTTCTACAGCTGCACCTTTGTCATGGGCCATCAGATCCTTAAAAGGCTCTACAGCTGCACCATTGTCATGGGCCATCAGATCCTTAAAAGGTTCTACAGCTGCACCATTGTCACGGGCCATCAGATCCTTTAAAGGTTCTACAGCTGCACCTTTGTCATGGGCCATCAGATCCTTAAAAGGTTCTACAGCTGCACCTTTGTCGTGGGCCATCAGATCCTTAAAAGGTTCTACAGCTGCACCTTTGTCGTGGGCCATCAGATCCTTAAAAGGTTCTACAGCTGCACCTTTGTCGTGGGCCATCAGATCCTTAAAAGGTTCTACAGCTGCACCATTGTCACGGGCCATCAGATCCTTAAAAGGTTCTACAGCTGCACCATTGTCAGGGGCCATCAGATCCTTAAAAGGTTCTACAGCTGCACCATTGTCACGGGCCATCAGATCCTTAAAAGGTTCTACAGCTGCACCATTGTCAGGGGCCATCAGATCCTTAAAAGGTTCTACAGCTGCACCTTTGTCATGGGCCATCATATCCTTAAAAGGTTCTACAGCTGCACCATTGTCAGGGGCCATCAGATCCTTAAAAGGTTCTACAGCTGCACCTTTGTCGTGGGCCATCAGATCCTTAAAAGGTTCTACAGCTGCACCATTGTCAGGGGCCATCAGATCCTTAAAAGTTTCTACAGCTGCACCTTTGTCATGGGCCATCAGATCCTTAAAAGGTTCTACAGCTGCACCATTGTCATGGGCCATCAGATCCTTAAAAGGTTCTACAGCTGCACCTTTGTCATGGGCCATCAGATCCTTAAAAGGTTCTACAGCTGCACCTTTGTCATGGGCCATCAGATCCTTAAAAGGTTCTACAGCTGCACCTTTGTCATGGTCCATCAGATCCTTAAAAGGTTCTACAGCTGCACCATTGTTATGGGCCATCAGATCCTTAAAAGGTTCTACAGCTGCACCTTTGTCGTGGGCCATCAGATCCTTAAAAGGTTCTACAGCTGTCATGGGCCATCAGATCCTTAAAAGGTTCTACAGCTTCACCTTTGTCATGGGCCATCAGATCCTTAAAAGGTTCTACAGCTGCACCTTTGTTATGGGCCATCAGATCCTTAAAAGGTTCTACAGCTGTCATGGGCCATCAGATCCTTAAAAGGTTCTACAGCTGTCATGGGCCATCAGATCCTTAAAAGGTTCTACAGCTGCACCTTTGTCGTGGGCCATCAGATCCTTAAAAGGTTCTACAGCTGCACCTTTGTCATGGGCCATCAGATCCTTAAAAGGTTCTACAGCTGCACCTTTGTTATGGGCCATCAGATCCTTAAAAGGTTCTACAGCTGCACCTTTGTCGTGGGCCATCAGATCCTTAAAAGGTTCTACAGCTGTCATGGGCCATCAGATCCTTAAAAGGTTCTACAGCTGCACCTTTGTCATGGTCCATCAGATCCTTAAAAGGTTCTACAGCTGCACCTTTGTCATGGGCCATCAGATCCTTAGAAGGTTCTACAGCTGCACCTTTGTCATGGGCCATCAGATCCTTAAAAGGTTCTACAGCTGCACCTTTGTCGTGGGCCATCAGATCCTTAAAAGGTTCTACAACTGTCATGGGCCATCAGATCCTTAAAAGGTTCTACAGCTGCACCTTTGTCATGGGCCATCAGATCCTTAAAAGGTTCTACAGCTGCACCTTTGTCATGGGCCATCAGATCCTTAAAAGGTTCTACAGCTGCACCTTTGTCATGGGCCATCAGATCCTTAAAAGGTTCTACAGCTGCACCTTTGTCATGGGCCATCAGATCCTTAAAAGGTTCTACAGCTGCACCTTTGTCGTGGGCCATCAGATCCTTAAAAGGTTCTACAGCTGCACCTTTGTCATGGGCCATCAGATCCTTAAAAGGTTCTACAGCTGCACCTTTGTCAGGGGCCATCAGATCCTTAAAAGGTTCTACAGCTGCACCATTGAGAGTATTTCACTGGCTGCATCAAATGGCAACTGTTCGGCAGCCGACCGCAAAGCGCTATAGGGGGTTGTGCGTACGGCCCAGGACATCACTGGGGCCAAGCTTCCTGCCATACAGGACTTCTATACCAGGCGGTGTCAGAGAAAGGCCCTAAAAAATGATCAAAGACTCCAGCCACCCAAGTCATAGACTGTTCTCACTGATACCGCACTGCAAGTAGTACCGATGGAACCAACAGGACCCTGAACAGCTTCCACCACCAAGCCATAAGGCTCACTGACTGCTAAATATTAATTAAATAGTTAACCAATAGCTGCCCGGACTATCTGCATCGACACTTTATTATCTATCCTTTACCCCTACCTACAGTATACTGCTGTTACTGTCTATTATCTATCCTTTACCCCTACCTACAGTATACTGCTGTTACTGTCTATTATCTATCCTTTACCCCTACCTACAGTATACTGCTGTTACTGTCTATTATCTATCCTTTACCCCTACCTACAGTATACTGCTGTTACTGTCTATTATCTATCCTTTACCCCTACCTACAGTATACTGCTGTTACTGTCTATTATCTATTCTTTACCCCTACCTACAGTATACTGCTGTTACTGTCTATTATCTATCCTTTACCCCTACCTACAGTATACTGCTGTTACTGTCTATTATCTATCCTTTACCCCTACCTACAGTATACTGTTCTTAGTGTCTATTATCTATCCTCTACCCCTACCTACAGTATACTGCTGTTACTGTCTATTATCTATCCTTTACCCCTACCTACAGTATACTGCTGTTACTGTCTATTATCTATCCTTTACCCCTACCTACAGTATACTGCTGTTACTGTCTATTATCTATCCTTTACCCCTACCTACACTATACTGCTGTTACTGTCTATTATCTATCCTTTACCCCTACCTACAGTATACTGCTGTTACTGTCTATTATCTATCCTTTACCCCTACCTACAGCATACTGCTGTTACTGTCTATTATCTATCCTTTACCCCTACCTACAGTATACTGCTGTTACTGTCTATTATCTATCCTTTACCCCTACCTACAGTATACTGCTGTTACTGTCTATTATCTATCCTTTACCCCTACCTACAGTATACTGCTGTTACTGTCTATTATCTATCCTTTACCCCTACCTACAGTATACTGCTGTTACTGTCTATTATCTATCCTTTACCCCTACCTACAGTATACTGCTGTTACTGTCTATTATCTATCCTACCTACAGTATACTGCTGTTACTGTCTATTATCTATCCTTTACCCCTACCTACAGTATACTGCTGTTACTGTCTATTATCTATCCTTTACCCCTACAGTATACTGCTGTTACTGTCTATTATCTATCCTTTACCCCTACCTACAGTATACTGCTGTTACTGTCTATTATCTATCCTGTTGCCTAGTTACTTTACCTCTACCTTTATGTACATACAGTACCAGTCAAAAGTTTGGACACACCTACTCATTCAAGGGTTTTTCTTTACTTTTACTATTTTCTACACAGTCAAATTTTTTATTTATTTTTATTTGACCTTTATTTAACTAGGCAAGTCAGTTAAGAACAAATTCTTATTTTCAATGACGGCCTAGGAACAGTGGGTTAACTGCCTGTTCAGGGGCAGAACGACAGATTAGTACCTTGTCAGCTTGGGGGTTTGAACTTGCAACCTTCCGGTTACTAGTCCAACGCTCTAACCACTAGGCTACCCTGCCGCCCCGAATGACAGTGAAGACATAAAAACTATGAAATAACACATATGGAATCATGTAGTAAAGAATTCCAGGTGACTACCTCATGAAGCTGGTTGAGAGAATGCCAGGAGTGTGTAAAGCTGTCATCAAGGCAAAAGGGCAGCTGCTTTGAAGAATCTCAAATAAAGAAAATAACTATTTTTGGGGTACCAGTCAGTTTGGACACACCTACTCATTCAAGAGTTTTTCTTTATTTTACATTGTAGAATAATAGGGAAGACATTAAAACTATGCATTGATGACAGCTTTTCACACTCTTGGCATTCTCTCAACCAGCTTCATGAGGTAGTCATCTGGAATGCATTTCAATTAACAGGTGTGCCTTGTTAAAAGTTACAAGTATTTCCTTCTTAATGTGTTTGAGCCAATCAGTTGAAGACGGCCCTGTTTGGTAAAAGACCAAGTCAACATTACGGCAGGAACAGCTCAAATAAGCAAAGAGAAACGACAGTCCATCATTACATTAAGATATGAAGGTCAGTCAATGCGGAACATTTCAAGAACTTTGAATGTTCCTTCAAGTGCAGTCGCAAAAACCATCAAGCGCTATGATGAAACTGACTCTCATGAGGAAACGAAAAGGAAAGGAAGACCCAGAGTTACCTCTGCTGCAGAGGATAAATTCATTAGAGTTACCAGCCTTAGAAATGGCATCCCAAATAAATGCTTCACAGAGTTCACGTTCTTGTTTATTTAACCTTTATTCAAGTAACAGACACATCTCAACATCAACTGTCCAGAGGAGACTGTGTGAATCAGGCCTTCATGGTCGAATTGTTGCAAAGAAACCACTACTAAAGGACACCAATAAGAAGAGACTTGCTTGGGCCAAGAAACACAAGCAATGGACATTAGACAGGTGTAAATCTGTCCTTTGGTCTGATGAGTCCAAATTTTAGATTTTTGGTTCCAACCGCCGTGTCTTTGTGAGATGCAGAGTAGGTGAACGGCTGATCTCCGCATGTGTGGTTCCCACCGTGAAGCATGGAGGAGGAGGTGTGATGGTGCTTTACTTGTGACACTGTCTGTGATTTATTTAGAATTCAAGACACACTTAACCAGCATGGCTACCACAGCATTCTGCAGCGATACACCATCCCATCTGGTTTGCGCTTAGTGGGACTATTGTTTGTTTTTCAACAGGACATTGACCCAGCACACCTCCAGGCTGTGTAAGCGCTATTTGACCAAGAAGGAGAGTTATGGAGTGTTGCATCAGATGACCTGGCCTTCACAATCACCCGACCTCAACCCAGTTGAGATGGTTTGGGAGGAGTTGGACCGCAGAGTGAAGGATAAGCAGCCAACAAGTGCTCAGCATACGTGGGAACTCCTTCAATACCGTTGGAAAAGCATTCCAGGTGAAGCTGGTTGAGAGAATCCCAAGCATGTGCAAGGCAAAAGGAGGCTACTTTGAAGAATCTAAAATCTAAAACATATTTAGATTTGTTGAACACTTTTTGAGGGCTACTACATGAGGGCTACTACATGATTCCATATCAAATCAAAATCAAATCAAATCCAAATCAAATTGATTTATATAGCCCTTCGTACATCAGCTGATATCTCAAAGTGCTGTACAGAAACCCATCCTAAAACCCCAAACAGCAAGCAATGCAGGTGTAGAAGCATGGTGGCTAGGAAAAACTCCCTAGAAAGGCCAAAACCTGGGAAGAAACCTAGAGAGGAACCAGGCTCTGAGGGGTGGCCAGTCCTCTTCTGGCTGTGCCGGGTGGAGATTATAACAGAACATGGCCAAGATGTTCAAATGTTCATAAATGACCAGCATGGTCGAATAATAATAAGGCAGAACAGTTGAAACTGGAGCAGCAGCACAGTCAGGTGGACTGGGGACAGCAAGGAGTCATCATGTCAGGTAGTCCTGGGGCATGGTCCTAGGGCTCAGGTCCTCCGAGAGAGAGAAAGAAAGAGAGAAGGAGAGAATTAGAGAACGCACACTTAGATTCACACAGGACACCGAATAGGACAGGAGAAGTACTCCAGATATAACAAACTGACCCTAGCCCCCCGACACATAAACTACTGCAGCATAAATACTGGAGACGGAGACAGGAGGGGTCAGGAGACACTGTGGCCCCATCCGAGGACACCCCCGGACAGGGCCAAACAGGAAGGATATAACCCCACCCACTTTGCCAAAGCACAGCCCCCACACCACCACATATGTGTTATGTCATAGTTTTGATGTCTTCACTATTATTCTACAATGTAGAAAATAGTAAAAAATAACAAAAAAAACATGAATGAGTAGATGTGTCCAAACTATTGACTGGTACTGTAGCTACCTCAATTACCTCGTGCCCCTACACATCCAATCGGTACAAGTACCCTGTGTATTTAGCCAAGTTACCATTACTCATTGTGGATTTATTTATTGTTATTTTTCTATTAATTTCTTAAAATGGATTAAAACGATGTCTACAGTTAGCGTTACCCACTGAGAAGAGATAACAAAATGATCTATAAAATTGTTATGTTGCTTCCTGAAATGATGCTCTCGCAATAATGTATAAAGTGGGAGATCACACAACCACCATCAATCATTTGACCTGACCCTCTTCTTCCTCCTATCTCTTCTCAGGATTCAGGGATGTCCCGCCTCCTCGACCCCAAATCCAGCCTTTTGGATGTCAACCTATCCGGTGCGCCCTGTAACACGACTCCACCTCTGAGCGAAGCAGAGATGAGGAAGGAGTACATGGGCTGTCAGAACCTACCCACCGCCCTGTGGTACCAGAACCACAACCAGAACCTCCCCCCTGCTCTGTGGTACCAGAATCACAACTAGATCCTCCCGACCACCCTGTGATACCAGAATCAGAACCTTCCCATCGCCATGTGATATCAGAACCTCTGCACCGACCTGTGGTACCAGAACCATAAACCACAACTAGAACCTACCCACCATCCTGTGGTACAAGAACTACAACCAGAACCTCCCCACTGCCCTATGGTACCAGAACCCCCCCACCACCCTGTGGTACCAGAACCACAACCAGAATCTCCACACCGCCCTGTGGTACCAGAACCAGAACCTCCCCACTCTCCTGTGGTACCAGAACCACAACTAGAACCAGTACCTCCCCACCGCCCTGTGGTATCAGAACCACAGCTAGAACATCCCCACCGTCCTGTGGTGCCAGAACCCCCCCACCCCCCTGTGGTACCAGAACCACAACCATAACCTTCTCATCACCTTATGGTACCAGGACCAGATCCTCCCCACTGTCCTATGGTACAAGGACCAGATCCTCCCCACTCTCCTGTGGTACCAGGACCTGAACCTCCCCACCACACTGTGGTACCAGGACCACAACCTCCCCACCACACTGTGGTAGCAGAACCGGAACCTCCCCACTGTACTGTGGTACCAGGACCTGAACCTCCCCACCACACTGTGGTACCAGGACCAGATCCTCCCCACTCTCCTGTGGTACCAGGCCCAGATCCTACCCACTGTCCCTGTGGTACCAGGACCAGAACCTCCCCATCACCCTGTGGTACCAGAACCACAACTAGAACCAGTACCTCCCTACCGCCCTGTGGTACCAGAACCACAACCAGAACCACCCCACCGCCCTGTGGTACCAGAATCACAACCAGAACCTCCGCACCGGTCTGTGGTACCAGAATCACTACTAGAACCTCCCCACCGGTCTGTGGTACCAGAACCACAATCAGAACCTTCACAGCACCCTGTGGTACCAGAACCACATCCAGAACCGACACAGACCCCTGGACAGAATTTTATTTTGAAAGAACACTCAGACTCATACACACAGACTCATACACACACAGACTCATACACACACAGACACAGACACAAATAACAAGACAAGAGAAGACCACACACACAGACAGACATACCTAACAACACAAGAGAAGACCACACACAGACAGACACAAATAACAAGACAATAGACAACACACAGACCGAATCACAGAGAAGGCTAGTTGCTTTGTCAATCACACACTAGATGATGGCTTGTCATCGGGAGTCGTTTCTGTTACAACACATTCTTATTCTTAGTGTATCTTTTGAGCCCACATACATATAGTACCGCAGGATTTGTGTTAGTGATGGAGGAAAAAAGTCCCGTTACATTTCGCAATATTATTTTTTGACGATATTATAATTGATACTTTGACTTCAAGTATCGATTTTAAAAAAATAAAAATGAAATAAAAAAACAACCTGCCTTTTTTTTTTGCTAGGTAGTGTTAGCTAGAGCTAGGTAGTGTTAGCTAGAGCTAGGTAGTGTTAGCTAGGGCTAGGTAGTGTTAGCTAGAGCTAGGTAGTGTTAGCTAGAGCTAGGTAGTGTTAGCTAGGGCTAGGTAGTGTTAGCTAGAGCTAGGTAGTGTTAGCTAGAGCTAGGTAGTGTTAGCTAGGGCTAGGTAGTGTTAGCTAGAGCTAGGTAGTGTTAGCTAGAGCTAGGTAGTGTTAGCTAGAGCTAGGTAGTGTTAGCTAGGGCTAGGTAGTGTTAGCTAGAGCTAGGTAGTGTTAGCTAGAGCTAGGTAGTGTTAGCTAGAGCTAGGTAGTGTTAGCTAGGGCTAGGTAGTGTTAGCTAGAGCTAGGTAGTGTTAGCTAGAGCTAGGTAGTGTTAGCTAGGGCTAGGTAGTGTTAGCTAGAGCTAGGTAGTGTTAGCTAGAGCTAGGTAGTGTTAGCTAGGGCTAGGTAGTGTTAGCTAGGGCTAGGTAGTGTTAGCTAGAGCTAGGTAGTGTTAGCTAGGGCTAGGTAGTGTTAGCTAGGGCTAGGTAGTGTTAGCTAGAGCTAGGTAGTGTTAGCTAGAGCTAGGTAGTGTTAGCTAGAGCTAGGTAGTGTTAGCTAGGGCTAGGTAGTGTTAGCTAGGGCTAGGTAGTGTTAGCTAGAGCTAGGTAGTGTTAGCTAGGGCTAGGTAGTGTTAGCTAGGGCTAGGTAGTGTTAGCTAGAGCTAGGTCGTGTTAGCTAGAGCTAGGTCGTGTTAGCTAAAGCTAGGTCGTGTTAGCTAGAGCTAGGTAGTGTTAGCTAAAGCTAGGTCGTGTTAGCTAGAGCTAGGTCGTGTTAGCTAGAGCTAGGTCGTGTTAGCTAGAGCTAGGTCGTGTTAGCTAGCTCTTGTCGGCTGTACTAGCTTGTTCTCTTTCTTTTTAAATAGTGACATACAGTGTTTTCAGCACTTTTATTTCAATGACTGATCAACTAACATATAGTGAGCAATATGTATACAACTTCAAATCACAATCAAGTATCGAATCACAAAATATATAGAATCGTGAGAATAGTGAGAATAGCAATACATTTCGTATCGGCACCTAAGTATCGTGATAATTATCGTATCCCTGGTGATGCCCTAATTTGCACCATGAAAGGATCTGTACCAACGACCGGAGAGAGAGGGACTCTGACAGTTAAATGTGTATCAGGAAGGGAAGAGGAGCGGACGAGGGAAGAGGTGTGTTTGATTGTCCTCACTCTGAACCCCGGCATCATCACCACAGACGCTTGGTGACGGACAGGGAGTAGAGGAGTGGGAAACGTCCCAAGAGGACCATCCTGTCCTGTGCCAGCTAGCGGCAGCTCCTGACGGTTGGGTACAGACTGTGAAGAGGTTCAGATAGAGGACACCAGAGCCTCTGGACAACTTACCTCCCTCTCTAGGTCCCTGAACAAGATGACAATGTATGCGTCCCCAGAGCCACCCTATTCCCTACACAGTGCACTACTTTAGACCAGAGCCCTATGGCACCCTATTCCCTATATAGTACACTACTTTAGACCAGAGCGTATTCTCTATATAGTGCACTACTTTAGACCAGAACCCTATGGCACCCTATTCTCTATATAGTGCACTACTTTATACCAGAGCCCTATGGCACCCTATTCCCTATATAGTACACTACTTTATACCAGAGCGTATTCTCTATATAGTACACTACTTTAGACCAGAGCGTATTCTCTATATAGTGCACTACTTTAGACCAGAGCGTATTCTCTATATAGTGCACTACTTTATACCAGAGCCCTATGGCACCCTATTCCCTACATAGTACACTACTTTAGACCAGAGCGTATTCCCTACATAGTACACTACTTTAGACCAGATCCTATTCCCTACATAGTACACTACTTTAGACCAGAGCGTATTCCCTACATAGTACACTACTTTAGACCAGAGCGTATTCCCTACACACTACTTTAGATATTTAAATAATGCCACTCTGCAACACATCATGCCGGCTTTAACATTTCTCCCAGAGCAACCAAGCCAAGCCCAGCACAGCCCTCAGCCCAGACAGCCCTCAGCCCAGCACAGCCCTCAGCCCAGACAGCAGACACCTCAGTAAGACAGTTGTGTCCAGCGTTGGCTTACTGCTCTATAATTTAATGATCAGAACACGGCCTGCTCCAGTCCTGTCCTCAGAGCAGACGGTCTCCAGTCCTGTCCTCAGAGCAGACGGTCTCCAGTCCTGTCCTCAGAGCAGACTGTCTCCAGCCATGTCCTCAGAGCAGACCGTCTCCATTGCAGTCACACTCCAATATCTGTCCTCTGCTCCTGGTACCGCTAGGTGTCTACCTTCTCTTCCCTCTGTCTTCTAACTTTTTTTTATCTCTGTCCCGTACCTTCTCTTCTCTCTGTCCCTGTAGTGGCTTCCTTTCGTCTTTACCATAGCCACTGCCCAAGCCTGAAGCGGGGTTGTTTGGTACGCATACAGTCCACACTCAAGGTTTTCAAACGGCCAAACATTCAATGACATCTAGGGATATGGTGCAACAAAACTGTTTATTCTTCTTATATCTAACAAATAAATGAGTCTCCAATCAACTTAAAGCATAGAATACTTTATATGGAAAATACATATTATGACCTGTCTGTATGTCTGTATGTCTGTCTGTATGGTCAAAAAACTATACCGCTCCCGCATCTAGCAAGGACTCTCCCTCCCGAAGGCCCAACTTCCTGCCTTTATCCTAACACACTTACCACAATACAATGAATAGGCAAGAGGGGGGGACAAAAACTAAGTTACACTAACAACAAATTAATATATCTCAATCAGGTAAATATAAATCATAAAGGTACGTACCTAATATTTCATCATATACATTCATATTTAATATATTTACACAAATATACATGGAGCTGCATATGTTCGGTCTTTTATACAAATATGTCCAAATCGGCTCTAACAGTCCCCTTACCTTCTCTTCTCTCTGTCCCCTTACCTTCTCTTCTCTCTGTCCCCTACCTTCTCTCTGTCCCCTTACCTTCTCTTCTCTCTGTCCCCTACCTTCTCTTCTCTCTGTCCCCGTACCTTCTCTTCTCACTGTCCCCTACCTTCTCTTCTCTCTGTCCCCTTACCTTCTCTTCTCTCTGTCCCCTTACCTTCTCTTCTCTCTGTCCCGTTACCTTCTCTTCTCTCTGTCCCCTAACTTCTCTTCTCTCTGTCCCCTTACCTTCTCTTCTCTCTGTCGCCTTACCTTCTCTTCTCTCTGTCCCCTACCTTATATCTGTCCCCTACCTTCTCTCTGTCCCCTACCTTCTCTTCTCTCTGTCCCCTTACCTTCTCTTCTCTCTGTCCCCTACCTTCTCTTCTCTCTGTCCCCTTACATTCTCTTCTCTCTGTCACCTTACCTTCTCTTCTCTCTGTCCCCTACCTTCTCTTCTCTCTGTCCCCTTACCTTCTCTTCTCTCTGTCCCCTACCTTCTCTCTGTCCCCTACCTTCTCTTCTCTCTGTCCCCGTACCTTCTCTTCTCACTGTCCCCTACCTTCTCTTCTCTCTGTCCCCTTACCTTCTCTTCTCTCTGTCCCCTACCTTCTCTTCTCTCTGTCCCCTAACTTCTCTTCTCTCTGTCCCCTACCTTCTCTTCTCTCTGTCCCGTTACCTTCTCTTCTCTCTGTCCCCTACCTTCTCTTCTCTCTGTCCCCTTACCTTCTCTTCTCTCTGTCGCCTTACCTTCTCTTCTCTCTGTCCCCTACCTTATATCTGTCCCCTACCTTCTCTCTGTCCCCTACCTTCTCTTCTCTCTGTCCCCTACCTTCTCTTCTCTCTGTCCCCTTACCTTCTCTTCTCTCTGTCCCCTACCTTCTCTTCTCTCTGTCCCCTTACATTCTCTTCTCTCTGTCACCTTACCTTCTCTTCTCTCTGTCCCCTACCTTCTCTTCTCTCTGTCCCCTACCTTATCTCTGTCCCCTACCTTCTCTCTGTCCCCTTACCTTCTCTTCTCTCTGTCCCCTTACCTTCTCTTCTCTCTGTCCCCTTACATTCTCTTCTCTCTGTCCCCTTACCTTCTCTTCTCTCTGTCCCCTTACCTTCTCTTCTCTCTGTCCCCTACCTTCTCTTCTCTCTGTCCCCTACCTTATCTCTGTCCCCTACCTTCTCTCTGTCCCCTTACCTTCTCTTCTCTCTGTCCTTCTCTCTGTCCCCTACCTTCTCTTCTCTCTGTCCCCTAACTTCTCTTCTCTCTGTCCCCTACCTTCTCTTCTCTCTGTCCCCTTACCTTCTCTTCTCTCTGTCCCCTTACCTTCTCTTCTCTCTGTCCCCTACCTTATATCTGTCCCCTACCTTCTCTCTGTCCCCTACCTTCTCTTCTCTCTGTCCCCTACCTTCTCTTCTCTCTGTCCCCTTACCTTCTCTTCTCTCTGTCCCCTACCTTCTCTTCTCTCTATCCCCTTACCTTCTCTTCTCTCTGTCCCCTACCTTCTCTTTTCTCTGTCCCCTACCTTATCTCTGTCCCCTACCTTCTCTCTGTCCCCTACCTTCTCTCTGTCCCCTACCTTCTCTCTGTCCCCTACCTTCTCTTCTCTCTGTCCCCTTACCTTCTCTTCTCTCTGTCCCCTTACCTTCTCTTCTCTCTGTCTTCTACCTTCTCTTCTCTCTGTCCCCTTACCTTCTCTTCTCTCTGTCTTCTACATTCTCTTCTCTCTGTCCCCTTACCTTCTCTTCTCTCTGTCCCCTTACCTTCTCTTCTCTCTGTCCCCTACCTTCTCTTCTCTCTGTCCCCTACCTTATCTCTGTCCCCTACCTTCTCTCTGTCCCCTACCTTCTCTTCTCTCTGTCCCCTACCTTCTCTTCTCTCTGTCCCCTACCTTCTCTTCTCTCTGTCCCCTTACCTTCTCTTCTCTCTGTCCCCTACCTTCTCTTCTCTCTGTCCCCTTACATTCTCTTCTCTCTGTCACCTTACCTTCTCTTCTCTCTGTCCCCTACCTTCTCTTCTCTCTGTCCCCTTACCTTCTCTTCTCTCTGTCACCTTACCTTCTCTTCTCTCTGTCCTCTACCTTATCTCTGTCCCCTACCTTCTCTCTGTCCCCTACTTTCTCTTCTCTCTGTCCCCTTACCTTCTCTTCTCTCTGTCCCCTACCTTCTCTTCTCTCTGTCCCCTTACCTTCTCTTCTCTCTGTCACCTTACCTTCTCTTCTCTCTGTCCCCTACCTTCTCTTCTCTCTGTCCCCTTACCTTCTCTTATCTCTGTCCCCTACCTTCTCTCTGTCCCCTACCTTCTCTCTGTCTTCTACCTTCTCTTCTCTATGTCCCATTACCTTCTCTTCTCTCTGTCTTCTACCTTATCTTCTCTCTGTCTTCTACCTTCTCTTCTCTCTGTCCTCTACCTTCTCTTCTCTCTGTCCCCTTACCTTCTCTTCTCTCTGTCCCCTTACCTTCTCTTCTCTCTGTCCCCTACCTTCTCTTCTCTCTGTCCCCTACCTTATCTCTGTCCCCTTACCTTCTCTTCTCTCTGTCTTCTACCTTCTCTTTTCTCTGTCCTCTACCTTCTCTTCTCTCTGTCCCCTACCTTCTCTCTGTCCCCTACCTTCTCTCTGTCCCCTACCTTCTCTTCTCAAGTACAGCTGACTATGAAAACATTATGGGCCGAGGCTGAAGATACTGTACTGTGCCAGTCTAACTCTAAAGCAACAACATTCCCTGACCATGTCTGCTGCACACAGGACAGTCACATCCATCTAGACTACAACACAGACAGACACGACCACATGGACAACACAGACAGACCACATGGACAACACAGACAGACCACATGGACAACACAGACAGACCACATGGACAACACAGACAGACCACATGGACAACACAGACAGACCACATGGACAACACAGACAGACCACATGGACAACACAGACAGACCACATGGGCAATAGAGACAGACCACATGGACAACACAGACAGACCACATGGACAATAGAGACAGACCACATGGACAATAGAGACAGACCACATGGACAATAGAGACAGACCACATGGACAACACAGACAGACCACATGGACAACACAGACAGACCACATGGACAACACAGACAGACCACATGGACAATAGAGACAGACCACATGGACAACACAGACAGACCACATGAACAATAGAGACAGACCACATGGACAATAGAGACAGACCACATGGACAATAGAGACAGACCACATGGACAACACAGACAGACCACATGGACAACACAGACAGACCACATGGACAACACAGACAGACCACATGGACAATAGAGACAGACCACATGGACAACACAGACAGACCACATGGACAACACAGACAGACCACATGGACAACACAGACAGACCACATGGACAATAGAGACAGACCACATGGACAACACAGACAGACCACATGGACAACACAGACAGACCACATGGACAACACAGACAGACCACATGGACAACACAGACAGACCACATGGACAATAGAGACAGACCACATGGACAACACAGACAGACCACATGGACAACACAGACAGACCACATGGACAACACAGACAGACCACATGGACAACACAGACAGACCACATGGACAATAGAGACAGACCACATGGACAACACTCATACACTTTGGCATGCTTTGCTTTTTCTGCATCACAACCTCACACACGTTACAATGTTGATCTCCTGTGTTCGTCGTTTCATTTCATAAACAGTTTGAATGTTGTGTCTACGATGGTTCATTGAGTTGATAATGCTCGTTATAAACAGTATGAATGTTGTGTCTACGATGGTTCATTGAGTTGATAATGCTCGTTATAAACAGTATGAATGTTGTGTCTACGATGGTTCATTGAGTTGATAATGCTCGTTATAAACAGCATGAATGTTGTGTCTACGATGGTTCATTGAGTTGATAATGCTCGTTATAAACAGTTTGAATGTTGTGTCTACGATGGTTCATTGAGTTGATAATGCTCGTTAAAAACAGTATGAATGTTGTGTCTACGATGGTTCATTGAGTTGATAATGCTCGTTATAAACAGTTTGAATGTTGTGTCTACGATGGTTCATTGAGTTGATAATGCTCGTTATAAACAGTATGAATGTTGTGTCTACGATGGTTCATTGAGTTGATAATGCTCGTTATAAACAGTATGAATGTTGTGTCTACGATGGTTCATTGAGTTGATAATGCTCGTTATAAACAGTATGAATGTTGTGTCTACGATGGTTCATTGAGTTGATAATGCTCGTTATAAACAGTATGAATGTTGTGTCTACGATGGTTCATTGAGTTGATAATGCTCGTTATAAACAGTATGAATGTTGTGTCTACGATGGTTCATTGAGTTGATAATGCTCGTTATAAACAGTATGAATGTTGTGTCTACGATGGTTCATTGAGTTGATAATGCTCGTTATAAACAGTATGAATGTTGTGTCTACGATGGTTCATTGAGTTGATAATGCTCGTTATAAACAGTATGAATGTTGTGTCTACATGCCTTCGGAAAGTATTCAGACCCCTTGACTGTTTTTGTTACGTTACAGCCTTATTCTAAAATTGATTAAATAGACACAATACCCCACAATGACATCACAATAACCCATAATGACATCACAATACCCCATAATGACATCACAATACCCCACAATGACATCACAATACCGCATAATGACATCACAATACCCCATAATGACATCGCAATACCCCATAATGACATCACAATACCCCATAATGACATCACAATACCCCACAATGACATCACAATACCCCACAATGACATCACAATACCCCACAATGACATCACAATACCCCATAATGATATCACAATACCCCATAATGATATCACAATACCCCATAATGACATCACAATACCCCATAATGACATCACAATACCCCATAATGACATCACAATACCCCATAATGATATCACAATAACCCCATAATGACATCACAATACCCCATAATGACATTGCAATACCCCATAATGACATCACAATACCCCATAATGACATCACAATACCCCATAATGACATCACAATAACCCCATAATGACATCACAATACCCCATAATTACATCGCAATACCCCATAATGACATCACAATACCCCATAATGACATCACAATACCCCATAATGACATCACAATACAATACTGAAATAATACATTAGCATAAGTATTAAGGCACCTTTGGCAGCGATTACAGCCTTGAGTCTTCTTGGGTATGACTCTACAAGCTTGGCACCCCTGTATTTGTGGAGTTTCTCTCATTCTTCTCTGCAGATCCTCTCAAGCTCTATCAGGTTAGATGGGGAGCATTTCTGCACAGGTCTCTCCAGAGATGTTCGATCGGGTTCAAGTCCGGGCTCTGGCTGGGCCACTCAAGGACATTCAGAGACTCGTCCCGAAGCCACTCCTGCGTTGTCTTGGCTGTGTGCTTAGGGTCGTTGTCCTGTTGGAAGGTGAACCTTTGCACCAGTCAGAGGTCCTTAGTGCTCTGAAGCAGATTTTCACCAAGGATCTTTCTGTACTTTGCTCCATTGATCTTTGCCTCGATCCTGACTTGTCTCCCAATCCCTAAAAATCTGTTTTCACTTCGTCATTATGGAGTATTGTGTGTAGATTGCTGAGATTTATATATATATATATATATATATATATATATATATATATATATAAAACATTTAGAACAAGGCGGTAACCTAACAAAATGTGGAAAAAGTCAAGGGGTCTGAATACTTTCTGAAGGCACTGTACGTAGTTTCATTGTGTTGATAATGCTTGGCATATGAATGTGAGACCACAATCAGTCATAGCAATTCTGCCGCCCCTCAATCTTCTCTCACTCCTCCCTATTGGGTTTGATAGCCCATGAGATTGAAATGTAAGCTTTTTTATATATAGGCCAGATACATGTAACTGTATGTCCTATGTCCTATGTCCTATGTCCTACGTCCTATGTCCTATGTCCTATGTCCTATGTCCTAAGTCCTATGTCCTATGTCCTATGTCCTATGTCCTAAGTCCTATGTCCTATGTCCTATGTCCTATTCTATAAATGCTGTTTGTTCATCTTGTAAGTTACTGCTCAACGAATGAGGTTTAATGGATGTTTGATGGAATTTCAAATCCTACATGTTCTGTGTATTTTACAACCATAGCTTGTGCAAGCAGATGTACATATTCAAAATAAATGACCTTTTTGTACACAAGTAGATATGTTTGTATTTATTGTTATGTACTTTGTTTACGATTGATTGTTTAACTTGTTCAAGTGTTTCATAAATGGATGTTAATTTAATAAAACAACAGCAGCTTCACCGATCACGTTGCAGTGCATTGGAGTTTCCTTTCCTTCGTACAGATTCCTAATTCCTTAATAATAATAAAGAATTGACAAAACAAACAGATAAACAGCTGTGTGTAAGAAACTAGGTCAACGTTTTGGTCCCTGGAAGCATAAAATTCAAGTAAAAAGCTTTGTTTCTGCTTAGGTTAGTGTATCAGATATAACATTCATTTTCATTGAATATATTGTCACAAGCTTAGTTGTTTGGAGCAGCAGAAATGTATCTCACTCTGAAAATCAGGATCACAGGTTCGAGTCTGGCCTAGGAACCTAGACCAACTCACCTGAATCTGGCCTAGGAACCTAGACCAACTCACCTGAATATGGCTTAGGAACCTAGACCAACTCACCTGAATCTGGCCTTGGAACCTAGACCAACTCACCTGAATCTGGCCTTGGAACCTAGACCAACTCACCTGAATCTGGCCTTGGAACCTAGACCAACTCACCTGAATCTGGCCTTGGAACCTAGACCAACTCACCTGAATCTGGCCTTGGAACTTAGACCAACTCACCTGAATCTGGCCTTGGAACTTAGACCAACTCACCTGAATCTGGCCTTGGAACCTAGACCAACTCACCTGAATCTGGCCTTGGAACCTAGACCAACTCACCTGAATCTGGCCTTGGAACTTAGACCAACTCACCTGAATCTGGCATAGAAACCTAGACCAACTCACCTGAAACTGGCCTTGGAACCTAGACCAACTCACCTGAATCTGGCCTAGGAACCTAGACCAACTCACCTGAATCTGGCCTTGGAACCTAGACCAACTCACCTGAATCTGGCCTTGGAACCTAGACCAACTCACCTGAATCTGGCCTTGGAACTTAGACCAACTCACCTGAATCTGGCATAGAAACCTAGACCAACTCACCTGAAACTGGCCTTGGAACCTAGACCAACTCACCTGAATCTGGCCTAGGAACCTAGACCAACTCACCTGAATCTGGCCTTGGAACCTAGACCAACTCAC